>NC_141830.1:482500-520000 GCF_982586985.1 Callionymus lyra
ACACAGGTGTGTGTCCACAGAGGACTTCAACACACACACATATGAACACACACTAACACAGGTGTGTGTCCACAGAGGACTTCAACACACACACATATAAACACACACTAACACAGGTGTGTGTCCACAGAGGACTTCAACACACACACATATGAACACACACTAACACAGGTGTGTGTCCACAGAGGACTTCAACACACACACATATAAACACACACTAACACAGGTGTGTGTCCACAGAGGACTTCAACACACACACATATAAACACACACTAACACAGGTGTGTGTCCACAGAGGACTTCAACACACACACATATAAACACACACTAACACAGGTGTGTGTCCACAGAGGACTTCAACACACACACATATAAACACACACTAACACAGGTGTGTGTCCACAGAGGACTTCAACACACACACATATAAACACACACTAACACAGGTGTGTGTCCACAGAGGACTTCAACACACACACATATAAACACACACTAACACAGGTGTGTGTCCACAGAGGACTTCAACACACATACATATAAACACACACTAACACAGGTGTGTGTCCACAGAGGACTTCAACACACACACATATAAACACACACTAACACAGGTGTGTGTCCACAGAGGACTTCAACACACACACATATAAACACACACTAACACAGGTGTGTGTCCACAGAGGACTTCAACACACATACATATAAACACACACTAACACAGGTGTGTGTCCACAGAGGACTTCAACACACACACATATAAACACACACTAACACAGGTGTGTGTCCACAGAGGACTTCAACACACACACATATAAACACACACTAACACAGGTGTGTGTCCACAGAGGACTTCAACACACATACATATAAACACACACTAACACAGGTGTGTGTCCACAGAGGACTTCAACACACACACATATAAACACACACTAACACAGGTGTGTGTCCACAGAGGACTTCAACACACACACATATAAACACACACTAACACAGGTGTGTGTCCACAGAGGACTTCAACACACACACATATAAACACACACTAACACAGGTGTGTGTCCACAGAGGACTTCAACACACACACATATAAACACACACTAACACAGGTGTGTGTCCACAGAGGACTTCAACAACAAGCTCCAGAAGGAGGACCAGGTTCAGGAGGATCTACAGCAGCTTCACCAGCAGCTTCAGCTCCTGTTGTTGACCTTCTGTGAAGATCAGAGTGAAGACCATGTTCAGCTGAAGCCTGAGCTGCTGGAACATCTGAGGAGGAGTAAGAGTGTGTGTGTGTGTGTGTGTGTGTGTGTGTGTGTGTGTGTGTGTGTGTGGGGGTGTGTGTGTGTGTGTGTGTGTGTGTGTGTGTGTGTGTGTGTGTGTGTGTGTGTGTGTGTGGGGGTGTGTGTGTGTGTGTGTGTGTGTGTGTGTGTGTGTGTGTGTGTGTGTGTGTGTGTATTTATACGTGTGTGTATATATATTTATACGTGTGTGTGTGTATATATTTATACATGTGTGTGTGTATATATTTATACATGTGTGTATATATATTTATACATGTGTGTATATATATTTATACATGTGTGTATATATATTTATACATGTGTGTGTGTATATATATTTATACGTGTGTGTGTATATATATTTATACATGTGTGTGTGTATATATTTATACATGTGTGTGTATATATATTTATACATGTGTGTGTGTATATATTTATACATGTGTGTGTATATATATTTATACATGCGTGTATATATATTTATACGTGTGTGTGTATATATTTATATGTGTGTGTGTATATATATTTATACGTGTGTGTGTGTATATATTTATACATGTGTGTGTATATATATTTATACATGCGTGTATATATATTTATACGTGTGTGTGTATATATTTATATGTGTGTGTGTATATATATTTATACGTGTGTGTGTATATATTTATATGTGTGTGTGTATATATATTTATACGTGTGTGTGTGTATATATTTATACGTGTGTGTGTGTATATATTTATACATGTGTGTATATATATTTATACGTGTGTTTGTATATATTTATACATGTGTGTGTATATATTTATACATGTGTGTATATATATTTATACGTGTGTGTGTGTATATATTTATACATGTGTGTATATATATTTATACGTGTGTTTGTATATATTTATACATGTGTGTGTATATATTTATACATGTGTGTGTGTTTATATTTATACATGTGTGTATATATATTTATACATGTGTGTATATATATTTATACGTGTGTGTGTATATATTTATACGTGTGTGTGTGTATATATTTATACGTGTGTGTGTATATATATTTATACGTGTGTGTGTGTGTATATTTATACATGTGTGTGTGTATATATTTATACGTGTGTGTGTGTATATATTTATACGTGTGTGTGTATATATATTTATACGTGTGTGTGTGTATATATTTATACATGTGTGTGTGTATATATTTATAAGTGTATATATTTATACATGTGTGTGTATATATTTATACATGTGTGTGTGTGTATATATTTATAAGTGTATATATTTATAAGTGTATATATTTATAAGTGTATATATTTATAAGTGTATATGTTTATACGTGTATATATATTTATAAGTGTATATATTTATAAGTGTATATATTTATACGTGTATATATATTTATAAGTGTATATATTTATAAGTGTATATATTTATACGTGTATATATATTTATAAGTGTATATATTTATAAGTGTATATATTTATACGTGTATATATATTTATAAGTGTATATATTTATAAGTGTATATATTTATAAGCGTATATATTTATAAGTGTATATATTTATACGTGTATATATATTTATAAGTGTATATATTTATAAGTGTATATATCTATACGTGTATATATATTTATAAGTGTATATATTTATAAGTGTATATATTTATACGTGTATATATTTATAAGTGTATATATTTATAAGTGTATATATTTATACGTGTATATATTTATAAGTGTGTATATTTATAAGTGTATATATTTATACGTGTATATATTTATAAGTGTGTATATTTATAAGTGTATATATTTACACGTGTATATATATTTATACGTGTATATATTTATAAGTATATATATTTATAAGTGTGTATATTTATACATGTACATCAGTCTCTGCAGGTCCATACTCTTCAGTGCTCGACCTTCAGATCTGCTCGAGTCTCTTCGAAGCTCAAGAACATGTTTGTTTTTTACTGGAACAAGTTTTTACTCCGATGTTCTGTCACAGTGATGAGGTACAAGTACACACAAGTACACACATGTACACACAAGTACACACAAGTACACACATGTACAGACATGTACACACAAGTAGACACATGTACACACATTTACACACAAGTAGACACATGTACACACATTCACACACAAGTAGACACATGTACACACATGTACACACAAGTACACACAAGTACACACATTTACACACAAGTACACACAAGTACACACATGTTCAAATATGTATAAAGTTCCACACGTGTGTTTCAGTATTTCCGGCACCTGTTGAGAGGATCAGAGTCGTGGAGCAGAAACTGTCGACTCAGCAGGTTTGTGTTGAAGGTTCTTCAGAAGGTTCTTCAGAAGGTTCTGAAGACGGTTCTTCAGAAGGTTCTGAAGACGGTTCTTCAGAAGGTTCTGAAGACGGTTCTTCAGAAGGTTCTTCAGAAAGTTCTGAAGAAGGTTCTGAAGAACAGAAGGTTCTTCAGAAGGTTCTGAAGACGGTTCTTCAGAAGGTTCTTCAGAAGGTTCTGAAGACGGTTCTTCAGAAGGTTCTGAAGACGGTTCTTCAGAAGGTTCTGAAGAAGGTTCTTCAGAAGGTTCTGAAGACGGTTCTTCAGAAGGTTCTGAAGACGGTTCTTCAGAAGGTTCTGAAGAAGGTTCTGGTCCGATGCTTTGGTTCTAGAAGCGCTGGCCGACGCGGCGAGGTGTCTGGGATCAGCCGGATCGGCAGCAGGATCAAGGGCGTGTTCCGGAGCGGCGTCCTGGAGGCTCCGCCCCTGAGCGACGCCGACGAAGACACGGTGAGTCGAGCGAGTCGTGTGAACACGCGTGACGACACGCGTGACGACGTCCGTCTCTCAGGTGGAAGAAGCTGCCGCGGTTCTGGAGGACGACGTCCACCTGGACGCTCCAGAGATCGGACCAGCAGGAACGACCAGGAACCTTTCAGCCTGGATCGTCAACATCCCGTACATAGAGATCTACCAGGACAACACGCCCGTGTTCTGCGTCTACGTGGAGAGAAACGACCTCACGCAGGGTGAGGCGCGTCATGGGACACGTCATGGGACACGTCATGTGACACGTCATGTGACACGTCATGTGACACATCATGTGACGCCTCAAGTGACACGTCATGTGACACATCATGTGACGCCTCAAGTGACACATCATGGGACACGTCATGTGACACATCATGTGACGCCTCAA
Source organism: Callionymus lyra (assembly GCF_982586985.1). Taxonomy (NCBI): domain Eukaryota; kingdom Metazoa; phylum Chordata; class Actinopteri; order Syngnathiformes; family Callionymidae; genus Callionymus; species Callionymus lyra. The sequence goes on from NC_141830.1 coordinate 486,984, forward strand.
GTGACACGTCATGTGACACATCATGTGACGCCTCAAGTGACACGTCACGTGACGCCTCATGTGACGCCTCATGTGACACGTCATGTGACGCCTCAAGTGACACGTCATGTGACGCCTCATGTGACGTCTCATGTGACACGTCATGTGACGCCTCATGTGACACGTCATGGGACACGTCATGTGACACATCATGTGACGCCTCAAGTGACACGTCATGTGACACATCATGTGACGCCTCAAGTGACACATCATGTGACGCCTCATGTGACACGTCATGTGACGCCTCATGTGACACATCATGTGACGCCTCATGTGACACGTCATGGGACACGTCATGTGACGCCTCAAGTGACACATCATGTGACACATCATGTGACGCCTCATGTGACACATCATGGGACACGTCATGTGACGCCTCATGTGACGCCTGATGTGACACATCATGTGACGCCTCATGTGACACATCATGTGACGCCTCATGTGACGCCTCATGTGACACGTCATGGGACACGTCATGGGACACGTCATGTGACGCCTCATGTGACACATCATGTGACGCCTCATGTGACACATCATGTGACGCCTCATGTGACGCCTCATGTGACACATCATGTGACGCCTCATGTGACACATCATGTGACGCCTCATGTGACGCCTCATGTGACACGTCATGGGACACGTCATGGGACACGTCATGTGACGCCTCATGTGACACATCATGTGACACATCATGTGACGCCTCATGTGACACATCATGTGACGCCTCATGTGACGCCTCATGTGACACGTCATGGGACACGTCATGGGACACGTCATGTGACGCCTCATGTGACACATCATGTGACGCCTCATGTGACACATCATGTGACGCCTCATGTGACGCCTCATGTGACACATCATGTGACGCCTCATGTGACACATCATGTGACGCCTCATGTGACGCCTCATGTGACACATCATGTGACGCCTCATGTGACACATCATGTGACGCCTCATGTGACACATCATGTGACGCCTCATGTGACGCCTCATGTGACACATCATGTGACGCCTCATGTGACACATCATGTGACGCCTCATGTGACGCCTCATGTGACACATCATGTGACACATCATGTGACGCCTCATGTGACGCCTCATGTGACACGTCATGGGACACGTCATGTGACGCCTCATGTGACACATCATGTGACGCCTCATGTGACACATCATGTGACACATCATGTGACGCCTCATGTGACGCCTCATGTGACACATCATGTGACGCCTCATGTGACACATCATGTGACGCCTCATGTGACAGATCATGTGACACATCATGTGACGTCACATGTGACACATCATGTGACGCCTCATGTGACGCCTCATGTGACACGTCATGGGACACGTCATGGGACACGTCATGTGACGCCTCATGTGACACATCATGTGACGCCTCATGTGACACATCATGTGACGCCTCATGTGACACATCATGTGACGCCTCATGTGACACATCATGTGACGCCTCATGTGACACATCATGTGACGCCTCATGTGACGCCTCATGTGACACATCATGTGACACATCATGTGACGCCTCATGTGACGCCTCATGTGACACGTCATGGGACACGTCATGTGACGCCTCATGTGACACATCATGTGACGCCTCATGTGACACATCATGTGACGCCTCATGTGACACATCATGTGACGCCTCATGTGACGCCTCATGTGACACATCATGTGACGCCTCATGTGACACATCATGTGACGCCTCATGTGACACATCATGTGACGCCTCATGTGACGCCTCATGTGACACATCATGTGACACATCATGTGACGCCTCATGTGACGCCTCATGTGACACGTCATGGGACACGTCATGTGACGCCTCATGTGACACATCATGTGACGCCTCATGTGACACATCATGTGACGCCTCATGTGACGCCTCATGTGACACATCATGTGACGCCTCATGTGACACATCATGTGATGCCTCATGTGACACATCATGTGACGCCTCATGTGACACATCATGTGATGCCTCATGTGACACATCATGTGACGCCTCATGTGACACATCATGTGACGCCTCATGTGACACATCATGTGACACATCATGTGACACATCATGTGACGCCTCATGTGACACATCATGTGACGCCTCATGTGACACATCATGTGACGCCTCATGTGACGCCTCATGTGACACATCATGTGACGCCTCATGTGACACATCATGTGACGCCTCATGTGACACATCATGTGACGCCTCATGTGACGCCTCATGTGACACATCATGTGACACATCATGTGACGCCTCATGTGACGCCTCATGTGACACGTCATGGGACACGTCATGTGACGCCTCATGTGACACATCATGTGACGCCTCATGTGACACATCATGTGACGCCTCATGTGACGCCTCATGTGACACATCATGTGACGCCTCATGTGACACATCATGTGATGCCTCATGTGACACATCATGTGACGCCTCATGTGACACATCATGTGATGCCTCATGTGACACATCATGTGACGCCTCATGTGACACATCATGTGACGCCTCATGTGACACATCATGTGACACATCATGTGACGCCTCATGTGACACATCATGTGACACATCATGTGACGCCTCATGTGACACGTCATGTGACACGTCATGTGACACGTCATGTGACACATCATGTGACACGTCACGTGACACTGTTCTATGTGTGGTCTGTCCTCTCAGTGGGTCACGACAGCGAGAGCTGGCCCGTCTACCGGCGTTACGTGGAGTTCTACGCGCTGGAGTCGAAGCTGACAGAGTTCCACGGTCAGTGTCTTCTCTCCTCACCTGACGTGTCCTCAGGTGTCTTTGCTTCCAGGTGTCTTTCCAAACACACAACTTCCCTCCAAGAGGATCCTGGGACCCAAGAACCTGGAGTTCCTCACATCGAAGAGGGAAGAGTTTGAAGACTATCTGCAGGTTGATATCAAGACTGATGGCCTTCACCCCTGTGGTCCTGACCTTCACTCCTGTGGTCCTGACCTTCACTCCTGTGGTCCTGACCTTCACTCCTGTGGTCCTGACCTTCACTTCTGTGGCCCTGACCTTCACTCCTGTGGTCCTGACCTTCACTCCTGTGGTCCTGACCTTCACTCCTGTGGTCCTGACCTTCACCCCTGTGGTCCTGACCTTCACTCCTGTGGTCCTGACCTTCACTCCTGTGGTCCTGACCTTCACTCCTGTGATCCTGACCTTCACTCCTGTGGTCCTGACCTTCACTCCTGTGGTCCTGACCTTCACTCCTGTGGTCCTGACCTTCACCCCTGTGGTCCTGACCTTCACTCCTGTGGTCCTGACCTTCACCCCTGTGGTCCTGACCTTCACTCCTGTGGTCCTGACCTTCACTCCTGTGGTCCTGACCTTCACCCCTGTGGTCCTGACCTTCACTCCTGTGGTCCTGACCTTCACTCCTGTGGTCCTGACCTTCACTCCTGTGGTCCTGACCTTCACCCCTGTGGTCCTGACCTTCACCCCTGTGATCCTGACCTTCAGACTCTCTTCACCGTCTCTTGTTCATTCTTGCCTGTGTATAAACATGTGTATATATTTACATACATGTATACATATGTATATAAATAAGTGTGTATATAAACACGTACAAACGTGTATATAAATACGTACAAATGTGTGTATATAAATACGTACATATGTGTGTATATAAATACGTACATATGTGTGTATACAGTACAAACGTGTGTATATAAATACGTACATATGTGTGTATATAAATACGTACATATGTGTGTATACAGTACATATGTGTGTATACAGTACAAAGGTGTGTATACAGTACAAAGGTGTGTATACAGTACAAACGTGTGTATATAAACACGTACAAAGGTGTGTATACAGTACACAGGTGTGTATACAGTACAAAGGTGTGTATACAGTACACAGGTGTGTATACAGTACAAAGGTGTGTATACAGTACAAAGGTGTGTATATAAACACGTACAAAGGTGTGTATACAGTACAAAGGTGTGTATACAGTACACAGGTGTGTATACAGTACAAAGGTGTGTATACAGTACAAACGTGTGTATATAAACACGTACAAAGGTGTGTATACAGTACAAAGGTGTGTATACAGTACAAAGGTGTGTATACAGTACAAAGGTGTGTATACAGTACAAAGGTGTGTATACAGTACAAAGGTGTGTATATAAACACGTACAAAGGTGTGTATATAAACACGTACAAAGGTGTGTATACAGTACAAAGGTGTGTATAACTAGGGTCAGTATATAATACAGTATATATTCCACAGAAGCTCCTGCAGCATCCTGAGCTCAGCAGTTCTCAGCTCTTGTTCGACTTCTTGTCGCCTCACGGCCTCGAGTCTCAGTTCGTGGATCGGATTCTTCCAGACGTCAATCTTGGTACCAGCTGTCAATCAAGTCATGTGATCCCGTCAAACATTCTCTCCTCCTTCTTGTCTCCAGGAAAGATCTTCAAGTCGGTGCCTGGGAGGCTGGTGAAGGAGGTCAGCTGATGATGATGTCACTGATGATGTCACTGATGATGATGATGTCACTGATGATGATGTCACTGATGATGATGATGTCACTGATGATGATGTCACTGATGATGATGTCACTGATGATGATGATGTCACTGATGATGATGTCACTGATGATGATGATGTCACTGATGATGATGATGTCACTGATGATGATGATGTCACTGATGATGATGATGATGTCACTGATGATGATGATGTCACTGATGATGATGATGTCACTGATGATGATGATGTCACTGATGATGATGATGTCACTGATGATGATGTCACTGATGATGATGATGATGTCACTGATGATGATGTCACTGATGATGATGTCACTGATGATGATGATGTCACTGATGATGATGATGTCACTGATGATGATGATGATGTCACTGATGATGATGTCACTGATGATGATGATGTCACTGATGATGATGATGATGTCACTGATGATGATGATGTCACTGATGATGATGATGATGTCACTGATGATGATGATGTCACTGATGATGATGATGTCACTGATGATGATGATGATGTCACTGATGATGATGATGTCACTGATGATGATGATGTCACTGATGATGATGATGATGTCACTGATGATGATGTCACTGATGATGATGATGTCACTGATGATGATGATGTCACTGATGATGATGATGTCACTGATGATGATGATGATGTCACTGATGATGATGTCACTGATGATGATGTCACTGATGATGATGATGATGATGTCACTGATGATGATGTCACTGATGATGATGTCACTGATGATGATGTCACTGATGATGATGTCACTGATGATGATGATGTCACTGATGATGATGATGATGATGTCACTGATGATGATGTCACTGATGATGATGTCACTGATGATGATGTCACTGATGATGATGATGTCACTGATGATGATGATGTCACTGATGATGATGTCACTGATGATGATGATGTCACTGATGATGATGATGTCACTGATGATGATGATGATGTCACTGATGATGATGTCACTGATGATGATGTCACTGATGATGATGATGTCACTGATGATGATGATGTCACTGATGATGATGATGATGATGTCACTGATGATGATGATGTCACTGATGATGATGATGTCACTGATGATGATGTCACTGATGATGATGTCACTGATGATGATGATGTCACTGATGATGATGATGTCACTGATGATGATGATGTCACTGATGATGATGATGATGTCACTGATGATGATGTCACTGATGATGATGATGTCACTGATGATGATGATGTCACTGATGATGATGTCACTGATGATGATGATGATGTCACTGATGATGATGTCACTGATGATGATGTCACTGATGATGATGATGTCACTGATGATGATGTCACTGATGATGATGTCACTGATGATGATGTCACTGATGATGATGATGTCACTGATGATGATGTCACTGATGATGATGATGATGTCACTGATGATGATGTCACTGATGATGATGTCACTGATGATGATGATGTCACTGATGATGATGATGTCACTGATGATGATGATGTCACTGATGATGATGTCACTGATGATGATGTCACTGATGATGATGTCACTGATGATGATGATGTCACTGATGATGATGATGTCACTGATGATGATGATGATGTCACTGATGATGATGTCACTGATGATGATGTCACTGATGATGATGATGATGATGTCACTGATGATGATGTCACTGATGATGATGTCACTGATGATGATGTCACTGATGATGATGTCACTGATGATGATGATGTCACTGATGATGATGATGATGATGTCACTGATGATGATGTCACTGATGATGATGTCACTGATGATGATGTCACTGATGATGATGTCACTGATGATGATGATGTCACTGATGATGATGATGATGATGTCACTGATGATGATGATGTCACTGATGATGATGATGATGATGTCACTGATGATGATGATGTCACTGATGATGATGATGATGATGTCACTGATGATGATGATGTCACTGATGATGATGTCACTGATGATGATGATGTCACTGATGATGATGATGATGATGTCACTGATGATGATGATGTCACTGATGATGATGATGTCACTGATGATGATGTCACTGATGATGATGATGTCACTGATGATGATGATGTCACTGATGATGATGATGTCACTGATGATGATGATGTCACTGATGATGATGTCACTGATGATGATGATGTCACTGATGATGATGTCACTGATGATGATGTCACTGATGATGATGATGTCACTGATGATGATGTCACTGATGATGATGATGTCACTGATGATGATGTCACTGATGATGATGATGTCACTGATGATGATGTCACTGATGATGATGATGTCACTGATGATGATGTCACTGATGATGATGATGTCACTGATGATGATGATGTCACTGATGATGATGATGTCACTGATGATGATGATGTCACTGATGATGATGATGTCACTGATGATGATGATGTCACTGATGATGATGATGTCACTGATGATGATGATGTCACTGATGATGATGATGTCACTGATGATGATGATGTCACTGATGATGATGATGTCACTGATGATGATGATGATGATGTCACTGATGATGATGATGTCACTGATGATGATGTCACTGATGATGATGATGTCACTGATGATGATGATGATGATGTCACTGATGATGATGATGTCACTGATGATGATGTCACTGATGATGATGATGTCACTGATGATGATGATGTCACTGATGATGATGTCACTGATGATGATGTCACTGATGATGATGTCACTGATGATGATGATGTCACTGATGATGATGATGTCACTGATGATGATGATGTCACTGATGATGATGATGATGATGTCACTGATGATGATGATGTCACTGATGATGATGTCACTGATGATGATGATGTCACTGATGATGATGTCACTGATGATGATGATGTCACTGATGATGATGATGTCACTGATGATGATGATGTCACTGATGATGATGATGTCACTGATGATGATGATGTCACTGATGATGATGTCACTGATGATGATGTCACTGATGATGATGATGATGTCACTGATGATGATGTCACTGATGATGATGTCACTGATGATGATGATGATGTCACTGATGATGATGTCACTGATGATGATGATGATGTCACTGATGATGATGATGTCACTGATGATGATGTCACTGATGATGATGATGATGTCACTGATGATGATGTCACTGATGATGATGATGATGTCACTGATGATGATGTCACTGATGATGATGATGATGTCACTGATGATGATGATGTCACTGATGATGATGATGTCACTGATGATGTCACTGATGATGATGATGTCACTGATGATGATGTCACTGATGATGTCACTGATGATGATGATGTCACTGATGATGATGATGTCACTGATGATGATGATGTCACTGATGATGATGATGTCACTGATGATGTCACTGATGATGATGATGTCACTGATGATGTCACTGATGATGATGATGATGTCACTGATGATGATGATGTCACTGATGATGATGATGTCACTGATGATGTCACTGATGATGATGATGTCACTGATGATGATGATGATGTCACTGATGATGATGTCACTGATGATGATGATGTCACTGATGATGATGATGATGATGTCACTGATGATGATGATGTCACTGATGATGATGATGTCACTGATGATGATGTCACTGATGATGATGATGTCACTGATGATGATGATGTCACTGATGATGATGTCACTGATGATGATGATGTCACTGATGATGATGATGTCACTGATGATGATGATGTCACTGATGATGTCACTGATGATGATGATGTCACTGATGATGATGATGTCACTGATGATGATGATGTCACTGATGATGATGATGTCACTGATGATGATGATGTCACTGATGATGATGTCACTGATGATGATGTCACTGATGATGATGATGTCACTGATGATGATGTCACTGATGATGATGATGTCACTGATGATGATGATGTCACTGATGATGATGATGTCACTGATGATGATGATGATGTCACTGATGATGATGATGTCACTGATGATGATGATGTCACTGATGATGATTTCACTGATGATGATGATGTCACTGATGATGATGATGTCACTGATGATGATGTCACTGATGATGATGTCACTGATGATGATGTCACTGATGATGATGATGATGATGTCACTGATGATGATGATGTCACTGATGATGATGTCACTGATGATGATGATGATGTCACTGATGATGATGATGTCACTGATGATGATGATGTCACTGATGATGATGATGTCACTGATGATGATGTCACTGATGATGATGATGTCACTGATGATGATGTCACTGATGATGATGATGTCACTGATGATGATGATGATGATGTCACTGATGATGATGATGTCACTGATGATGATGATGTCACTGATGATGATGATGTCACTGATGATGATGATGATGATGATGTCACTGATGATGATGATGATGTCACTGATGATGATGATGATGTCACTGATGATGATGATGATGTCACTGATGATGATGATGATGATGATGTCACTGATGATGATGATGTCACTGATGATGATGATGTCACTGATGATGATGTCACTGATGATGATGATGTCACTGATGATGATGATGTCACTGATGATGATGTCACTGATGATGATGATGTCACTGATGATGATGATGTCACTGATGATGATGTCACTGATGATGTCACTGATGATGATGTCACTGATGATGATGTCACTGATGATGATGTCACTGATGATGATGATGTCACTGATGATGATGATGTCACTGATGATGATGATGTCACTGATGATGATGATGTCACTGATGATGATGTCACTGATGATGATGTCCCTGATGATGATGATGTCACTGATGATGATGATGATGATGTCACTGATGATGATGATGTCACTGATGATGATGATGATGTCACTGATGATGATGTCACTGATGATGATGTCCCTGATGATGATGATGTCACTGATGATGATGTCACTGATGATGATGTCCCTGATGATGATGATGTCACTGATGATGATGATGTCACTGATGATGATGATGTCACTGATGATGATGATGTCACTGATGATGATGATGTCACTGATGATGATGATGTCACTGATGATGATGATGTCACTGATGATGATGATGATGTCACTGATGATGATGTCACTGATGATGATGTCACTGATGATGATGATGTCACTGATGATGATGTCACTGATGATGATGTCACTGATGATGTCACTGATGATGTCACTGATGATGATGTCACTGATGATGATGTCACTGATGATGTCACTGATGATGATGTCACTGATGATGATGATGTCACTGATGATGATGTCACTGATGATGATGTCACTGATGATGTCACTGATGATGTCACTGATGATGATGTCACTGATGATGATGTCACTGATGATGATGTCACTGATGATGATGTCACTGATGATGTCACTGATGATGATGTCACTGATGATGATGTCACTGATGATGATGTCACTGATGATGTCACTGATGATGATGTCACTGATGATGATGATGTCACTGATGATGATGATGTCACTGATGATGATGATGTCACTGATGATGATGATGTCACTGATGATGATGATGTCACTGATGATGATGATGTCACTGATGATGATGATGATGTCACTGTGTCCAGAGAGGTCAGAACTTGGAACCGTTCATCCAGAACTTCTTCAGCTCCTGTGAATCTCCAAGACCCAAACCAAGTGTTCCAGAAGTTCTGCTTCTAAACCAGTCATCCCAGTGTGACAAGATAGTGAGACACACACACACACACTCACACACACACACACACACACACACACACACACACACACACACATGCGCACTAACAGGTCACATGACTCTGCAGGACTCGAGGAACGAGGCAAGTCGTCTCGTGGCTGCAGCAGAACAGGAAGTAGAAACGCGTCACTTCCTGTATCTGACCGGACTCTACGACTACATGGTGTTGGCGGGTGAGGTCACTGTGGGGTCAAAGGGTCAGAGAACCAGGGTTCAGCGTCTGTCTCGCAGGTCGACTCGTGTTCCACTTCCCTGACTGGCTGCACCACTTCCTGTCCACCGGCAGGATGCTGCTGAAGAGGACCTTCGAGGCCCACATGGAGCAGATCCTGCAGACCAGGCTGGAGCAGATCCTGCAGGAGCACCGGCTGGTGTCGCTCATCACTCAGCTCAGAGGTCAGAGGTCAGAGGCCAGGCGTCCTCAGGACCTCATCCGTGGTTCTTCTGCTCCTCAGACTCCGTCTTCTGCGAGTCGTCCGGGGCCCGGACCCCCGAGGACAGGAGGTCCCGGGCCGAGCGGACCCTCCAGGAGATGAGGAGCTTCATGCCAGGTGAGGCTGGTCTCAGTCCAGTGTGGTTCTGCTGGACCTTCAGTGTGTGTGTGCGTCGTAGACCTGCTCACCAGGCTGGTCGGGGAGGACTCGGTCCAGAGGGGGGTCCGGCTGGTGTTCCAGGGCCTTCAGCAGCCGCTCCTCAACAAGCAGGTGAGTCCGGTGGGTCGGTGCCGGTCCACGATTCTCACTGTGGTTCTGACCCCTCAGATGAGCTACGTCCTCCTGGACATTGTCCTGCAGGAGCTGTTCCCAGAGCTGGACCCGGTCAGAACCAGGCGGGCGCTGGAGCAGCAGAACCTCAGTTGACACACTCGCGGGTTTCAAACTTTATTGACAAGCGCAACGGCAACAATAAACGTTCAGACCATCTTTGAGGATCCGGGCCTGAGTTCTGGTGCAGAGTCACTGCAGCCGCACCTCCTCCAGGGTCAGGTCGCCTCGGACCTCCAGCCGGGTGACCCGGGTCAGGTCCTGGACCCGGTGCTTGTAGCAGAACTGGTGCTGACCGTTGACGGCGACTCTGAACTGCTGCTGCTCGCACAGCACGATCATCTGGAGCGGAAGGTCAGAGGTCAGAGGTCAGGGGTCAGGGGTCAGGCCCGGCAGGGGGGTGTCGGTACCTCGAAGTACTGTCCGGCGCTGAAGGGGAAGGAGTCCAGGCTCGTCTCCTCTGGACCCCAGCAGTCGGACAGGAAGGAGTTTCTCACGAACACTTTGTTGTTCAGTCGAGGGTTTAAGTGAAGAGCGACGTCTGAGCAGCTCGACACCCTGAGCTCCACACACACCCTGAACACACACACACACACATGAACACACACATGAACACACACATGTGAACACACACATGAACACACACACACACACATGAACACACACATGAACACACACATGTGAACACACACATGAACACACACACACACACATGAACACACACCCTGAACACACACATGTGAATATACACACCCTGAACATATACACACACACATGAACACACACACATGAACACACACACCCTGAACACACACACACACATGAACACACACACCCTGAACACACACACACACACATGTGAACACACACCCTGAACACACACACACACACACACATGTGAACACACACCCTGAACACACACATGAACACACACCCTGAACACACACACATGTGAATATACACACCCTGAACACACACATGTGTGAATATACACACCCTGAACACACACATGTGTGAATATACACACATGAACACACACATGAACACACACATGTGAACACACACACCCTGAACACACACACATGTGAACACACACACACCCTGAAAACACACACATGAACACACACACACACATGAACACACACACATGAACACACACACATGAACACGCACACATGAACACACACCCTGAACACACACACACACACACATGAACACACACCCTGAACACACACACACACACATGAACACACACACATGAACACACACATGTGAACACACACCCTGAACACACACACATGAACACACACACATGAATATACACATGAACACACACATGTGAACACACACACATGAACACACACCCTGAACACACACACATGAACACACACCCTGAACACACACACACACACATGAACACACACCCTGAACACACACACATGTGTGAATATACACACCCTGAACACACACACGTGTGAATATACACACACCCTGAACACACACACATGAACACACACCCTGAACACACACATGAACACACACCCTGAACACACACACATGAACACACACACCCTGAACACACACATGTGAACACACACCCTGAACACACACACATGAACACACACACCCTGAACACACACACATGAACACACACCCTGAACACACACACACATGTGAACACACACACACACATGAACACACACACACACACACACACACACACAGGTACCTCTGAGCGTGTGTGTTCGTTCTTCCTCTGATGCTGATGCTTCGTCCAACTTTCAGTCCATCAGTGAGTTCAGCTGAGAAGGGAACGTTCTGGAAGGAACTGGTCGATCAGGACTGCAGACACACACACACACACACACACACACACACACACACACACACACACACACACACACACTAACCAGGTCATCACGTGGAGACAGGCGTGTCTCGCTGCCGATGACATCACTGGACGAGCGCGGGGGTGAGACCTGTTGTTGCACCTGCGACACACACACCTGCGACACACACACCTGTGACACACACACCTGCGACACACACACCTGTTCCTCCTGGTCACGTGACTCACCGCGGCCGGCAGCACGGCGACGGCGTCCACCTTGACCTTGCCTGAGATGGCGAGCGTGTCGACCCGGTCCAGAGCCAGACGGTGAGGATACTCCAGCAGGTGAGCGCCGTTCACTGCCACCTGCAGGAGGGAGGGGGCAGTGACGCTTCTTCAGTTCCCATCATGCATCAGCAGCTTGGAAAACAGCCACATGCTAAGCTAACAAGTATAGAGTGGAGTTGAAACAAATCAAACTGCTTGAGACCTCGGCTCCTGCGAGGGATAGACGTGTCACTTGTTGTCGTCATAATCGTTGTTGTTGTTGTTGTCATAATTGTTGTTGTCGTCATAATTGTTGTTGTTGTCATCATAATCGTTGTTGTTGTTGTCATAATCGTTGTTGTCGTCATAATTGTTGTTGTCGTCATAATTGTTGTTGTTGTCGTCATAATCGTTGTTGTTGTCGTCATAATCGTTGTTGTGGTTGTCGTCATAATCGTTGTTGTCGTCATAATCGTTGTTGTTGTTGTTGTCGTCATAATCGTTGTTGTCGTCATAATCGTTGTTGTTGTTGTCATAATCGTTGTTGTCGTCATAATTGTTGTTGTTGTCGTCATAATCGTTGTTGTTGTCGTCATAATCGTTGTTGTTGTGGTTGTCGTCATAATCGTTGTTGTCGTCATAATTGTTGTTGTTGTCATAATCGTTGTTGTCGTCATATTTGTTGTTGTCATAATCGTTGTTGTCGTCATAATTGTTGTTGTCGTCATAATTGTTGTTGTTGTCATAATCGTTGTTGTCGTCATAATTGTTGTTGTCGTCATAATCGTTGTTGTTGTCGTCATGATCGTTGTTGTCGTCATAATCGTTGTTGTTGTCGTCATAATCGTTGTTGTTGTCGTCATATTTGTTGTTGTCGTCATAATCGTTGTTGTCGTCATAATCGTTGTTGTTGTCGTCATAATCGTTGTTGTCGTCATAATCGTTGTTGTCGTCATAATCGTTGTTGTTGTTGTCATGATCGTTGTTGTCGTCATAATCGTTGTTGTCGTCATAATCGTTGTTGTCGTCATAATCGTTGTTGTTGTTGTCATGATCGTTGTTGTCGTCATAATCGTTGTTGTGGTCATAATCGTTGTTGTTGTCATAATCGTTGTTGTTGTCATAATCGTTGTTGTTGTCATAATCGTTGTTGTTGTTGTCATGATCGTTGTTGTCGTCATAATCGTTGTTGTCGTCATGATCGTTGTTGTCGTCATAATCGTTGTTGTTGTTGTCATGATCGTTGTTGTCGTCATAATCGTTGTTGTCGTCATAATCGTTGTTGTCGTCATAATCGTTGTTGTCGTCATAATCGTTGTTGTTGTCGTCATAATCGTTGTTGTCGTCATAATCGTTGTTGTTGTCGTCATAATCGTTGTTGTCGTCATAATCGTTGTTGTCGTCATAATCGTTGTTGTCGTCATAATCGTTGTTGTTGTCGTCATAATCGTTGTTGTTGTTGTCATGATCGTTGTTGTCGTCATAATCGTTGTTGTCGTCATAATCGTTGTTGTTGTCGTCATAATCGTTGTTGTTGTTGTCATGATCGTTGTTGTCGTCATAATCGTTGTTGTCGTCATAATCGTTGTTGTCGTCATAATCGTTGTTGTTGTTGTCATGATCGTTGTTGTCGTCATAATCGTTGTTGTTGTTGTCATAATCGTTGTTGTCGTCATAATCGTTGTTGTTGTCGTCATAATCGTTGTTGTTGTTGTCATGATCGTTGTTGTCGTCATAATCGTTGTTGTTGTTGTCATAATCGTTGTTGTTGTCGTCATAATCGTTGTTGTCGTCATAATCGTTGTTGTTGTCGTCATAATCGTTGTTGTCGTCATAATCGTTGTTGTCGTCATAATCGTTGTTGTTGTTGTCATGATCGTTGTTGTCGTCATAATCGTTGTTGTCGTCATAATCGTTGTTGTCGTCATAATCGTTGTTGTTGTTGTCATGATCGTTGTTGTCGTCATAATCGTTGTTGTTGTCATAATCGTTGTTGTTGTCATAATCGTTGTTGTTGTTGTCATGATCGTTGTTGTCGTCATAATCGTTGTTGTCGTCATGATCGTTGTTGTCGTCATAATCGTTGTTGTTGTTGTCATGATCGTTGTTGTCGTCATAATCGTTGTTGTCGTCATAATCGTTGTTGTCGTCATAATCGTTGTTGTCGTCATAATCGTTGTTGTTGTCGTCATAATCGTTGTTGTCGTCATAATCGTTGTTGTTGTCGTCATAATCGTTGTTGTCGTCATAATCGTTGTTGTCGTCATAATCGTTGTTGTTGTCGTCATAATCGTTGTTGTCGTCATAATCGTTGTTGTTGTCATAATCGTTGTTGTCGTCATAATCGTTGTTGTCGTCATAATCGTTGTTGTCGTCATAATCGTTGTTGTTGTCGTCATAATCGTTGTTGTCGTCATAATCGTTGTTGTTGTCATAATCGTTGTTGTTGTTGTCATAATCGTTGTTGTCGTCATAATCGTTGTTGTCGTCATAATCGTTGTTGTCGTCATAATCGTTGTTGTTGTCGTCATAATCGTTGTTGTTGTTGTCATAATCGTTGTTGTCGTCATAATCGTTGTTGTCGTCATAATCGTTGTTGTTGTCGTCATAATCGTTGTTGTTGTCGTCATAATCGTTGTTGTTGTCATAATCGTTGTTGTTGTTGTCATAATCGTTGTTGTCGTCATAATCGTTGTTGTCGTCATAATCGTTGTTGTTGTCGTCATAATCGTTGTTGTCGTCATAATCGTTGTTGTTGTCATAATCGTTGTTGTTGTCGTCATGATCGTTGTTGTCGTCATAATCGTTGTTGTTGTCGTCATAATCGTTGTTGTCGTCATAATCGTTGTTGTTGTCATAATCGTTGTTGTTGTCGTCATAATCGTTGTTGTCGTCATAATCGTTGTTGTCGTCATAATCGTTGTTGTCGTCATAATCGTTGTTGTCGTCATAATCGTTGTTGTTGTCATAATCGTTGTTGTCGTCATAATCGTTGTTGTCGTCATAATCGTTGTTGTCGTCATAATCGTTGTTGTTGTCGTCATAATCGTTGTTGTCGTCATAATCGTTGTTGTTGTCATAATCGTTGTTGTTGTTGTCATAATCGTTGTTGTCGTCATAATCGTTGTTGTCGTCATAATCGTTGTTGTCGTCATAATCGTTGTTGTTGTCGTCATAATCGTTGTTGTTGTTGTCATAATCGTTGTTGTCGTCATAATCGTTGTTGTTGTCGTCATAATCGTTGTTGTCGTCATAATCGTTGTTGTTGTCATAATCGTTGTTGTTGTTGTCATAATCGTTGTTGTCGTCATAATCGTTGTTGTCGTCATAATCGTTGTTGTCGTCATAATCGTTGTTGTCGTCATAATCGTTGTTGTTGTTGTCATCATAATCGTTGTTGTCGTCATAATCGTTGTTGTCGTCATAATCGTTGTTGTCGTCATAATCGCGTCAGAACTCTGGACCTCTCGACGGTCCTGGTCCGGCCGCCGCAGGCTCCGGTGCCTCACCTTGTACGCGTCCTTCTGGACCAGCACCACCAGCTCAAAGGCGCCCCCTGGCTTGAAGGGCGTGCGGTGCAGCACCTCCTCGCGGCCCCACAGCTCCCCCTGCAGGCTGTTGCACACAACACACCTGGACCTCCATCCGAACCGCGGGTTGAAGTGAAAAGCGACGTCAGCGCGAGGAGTGACGCTGCTGCCGCACAGGAAGTCCAGCTGGAACCTGCGACAGCGTCAGAACCCGCACCTGGCGACTCACCTGGCGACTCACCTGTCGGCGGAGGAGGGAACCGAGCCCTGGACCAGAACCATCTCTCCCGGCTGGAACCCGCCCAGGACCGTCCAGGAGAACGGGATCACCTGTGGACGACAGACCTGTGACGTCACCCCGTGGCTTCCATGCAGGCGTCACGTGACGTCACGACCAACGGGTCGAAACTTCGCTAACTTCCCGCCCGGCTAACGAGCTAACATGCTAACAGGCTAACGAGCTAACATGCTAACGAGCTAACATGCTAACGAGCTAACAGGCTAACGAGCTAACCGACTCACCGGGCTCGTGATCGATTGTTTCGGGCTCGCGATCGACATTTTGTTCCCGAAACTTTCGGTTCTTCACTTCCGTGACACGTCACGCACTGACGTCATTGACTGCGTCACGATATTCCGTTACTCTGGATAAAGTTAAGTCACGATGTTAACTTTAACTTTAAATGATGAAACTATCAACCGACGCCTTCTGATGACGTCACGTGACCAGGCGTGTTTATTGTTTTATTCTTCATTGTTTTGTTTTTGTTTGAATCTTGTGTTGTTGTGTTGAACTCACACACACTAGTGTTTGAATCTTGTGTTGTTGTGTTGAACTCACACACACGTGTGTTTGAATCTTGTGTTGTTGTGTTGAACTCACACACACGTGTGTTTGAATCTTGTGTTGTTGTGTTGAACTCACACACACGTGTGTTTGAATCTTGTGTTGTTGTGTTGAACTCACACACACGTGTGTTTGAATCTTGTGTTGTTGTGTTGAACTCACACACACACGTGTGTTTGAATCTTGTGTTGTTGTGTTGAACTCACACACACGTGTGTTTGAATCTTGTGTTGTTGTGTTGAACTCACACACACGTGTGTTTGAATCTTGTGTTGTTGTGTTGAACTCACACACACGTGTGTTTGAATCTTGTGTTGTTGTGTTGAACTCACACACACGTGTGTTTGAATCTTGTGTTGTTGTGTTGAACTCACACACACGTGTGTTTGAATCTTGTGTTGTTGTGTTGAACTCACACACACGTGTGTTTGAATCTTGTGTTGTTGTGTTGAACTCACACACACGTGTGTTTGAATCTTGTGTTGTTGTGTTGAACTCACACACACGTGTGTTTGAATCTTGTGTTGTTGTGTTGAACTCACACACACGTGTGTTTGAATCTTGTGTTGTTGTGTTGAACTCACACACACGTGTGTTTGAATCTTGTGTTGTTGTGTTGAACTCACACACACGTGTGTTTGAATCTTGTGTTGTTGTGTTGAACTCACACACACGTGATCGTGAGAGAAACACAATTTCATCTTTGCTGTCTTGATACACAATAAAAGAACTTTAACTTGAAAGACATTATTGTTATGTTTTTTATTGTTGATGATGAAGATGATGAAGATGAAGACGATGATGATGAAGATGATGATGATGATGAAGATGAAGATGAATATGATGAAGATGATGAAGATGATGAAGATGAATATGATGAAGATGATGATAATGAAGATGATAATGAAGATGAAGATGATGAAGATGAATATGATGAAGATGATGAAGATGATGAAGATGAAGATGAAGATGATGAAGATGAATATGATGAAGATGATAATGAAGATGAAGATGAAGATGATGATGATGAAGATGATGATGATGAAGACGATGAAGATGATGATGATGTTGATGAAGACGATGATGAAGATGAAGATGAAGATGATGATGAAGATGATGATGATGATGAAGACGATGAAGATGATGATGAAGATGATGAAGACGATGAAGATGAAGATGATGAAGACAATGATGAAGATGATGATGATGAAGATGATGAAGATGAAAAAGATGTTGAAGATGAAGATGAGGATGAAGATGATGAAGATGAAAAAGATGTTGAAGATGAAGATGAGGATGAAGATGATGAAGATGAGGAAGACAATGATGAAGATGATGAAGACAATGATGAAGATGATGATGATGATGAAGATGATGAAGCTGATGATGAAGATGATGATGATGAAGATGATGATGATGAAGATGATGATGAAGATAATGAAGACGATGATGATGAAGATGATGAAGATTAAGATGATGAAGATGATGATAATGAAGATGATAATGAAGATGATGATGAAGATGATGAAGACGATGATGAAGATGAAGATGAAGATGATGATGAAGATGATGAAGACGATGAAGATGAAGACAATGATGATGAAGATGAAGATGATGACGATGATGATGATGAAGATGAAGACAATGATGAAGATGAAGATGATGAAGATGATGATGAAGATGAAGATAAAGATAAAGATAATGAAGATGATGATGAAGATGATAAAGATGAAGATGAAGCTGATGAAGATGAAGATGATGATGATGAAGCTGATGATGATGATGATGATGAAGATGATGAAGATGAAGACGATGATGATGAAGATGATGATGATGAAGCTGATGAAGATGATGAAGATGAAGACGATGATGATGAAGATGATGATGATGAAGCTGATGAAGATGATGAAGATGAAGACGATGAAGATGATGAAGATGAAGATGAAGACGATATATATCATAATAAAGAAGAGTTCTGGCGGTGCGTTCAAGGACAGACACGGAAGTGTTGGTAGTATTTTATCAAGAGTCACATGAGGTATCTGAAGTATCTGAAGTATCTGAAGTATCTGAAGTATCTGAAGTATATCTTAAATAAGACGAGCAGTAGGTAGTATCACAGTGACCGTCAACATTCATATTTCAACTATACACACTATTTACACGTGTGGACGAGACTTTGGCAAACAAAAGTGCGAATGTTGGCGACGTGTTCTGGAAGGAAACCACATGGTATCAAAATGGAGGACGAGGTGACGAGCAGCGTCGCGACAACAAAATGTCCTGAGGAGGCGGGATCGTCGCCCTCTGCTGGTGGCAGCTCACCGCTGCGCCGCTTCGTCAGTAAACATGAGTGTTGCTAACGCCGCTAGCACGCTAACGGCGTCACCCTGTGGTCTGGAGTGTCATGACAGTCCGAGCCTGAGGGGGGCGCTGGTGCGATGTAAACCGTCCGGGAAACAAAAGAATGACCACAGAAACCCTCGCGGCGGCCATCTTGAACAGGCCGTAGAAAAGAGTGTCAGGAGGATGCCGGGGAGAGCGACGGCGCCCACTGGTGTCCTGAGTCCATAAGTCATTTGTGGGCGGAGACCGGGTCGGGTTCCTTGGCTCCCTTCGGGTCCCTGGCCTCGGCCGTCCACGACGCCGCCCTCTTGGCGCTCATGTGGCGCCGCGTGTGTTTGGTCAGGTGGTCGCTGCGCATGAAGCGGCGCTCGCACACGCCGCACGCGAACTTCTTCTCGCCGGTGTGCGTGCGGCGGTGGCGCGACAGCTCGTCCGAGCGAGCGAACTTCTTGTCGCATCCGTCCCAGTGGCAGCTGAACGGCTTCTCGCCTGCGGGGAGAACACAGGGTCAGACGCGGCGGCGGCGGCGGCGGCGGCGGCAACGTTACCTGTGTGTGTGCGCAGGTGCGCCTTCAGGTGCGAGCTCTTGAAGTAGGTCTTCTTGCAGCCGGGGAAGTTGCACAAGTAGTTGCGGCGCCGGGAGAAGTCGGCCTGCGAGAGGACGGCGCCGCTGGACCCGGACGGCAGGTAGACCGGCGCCGGCGCCAGGGGGAGGAGCTTGGTGTTGCCCAGGGTCATGACGGCCTGCGGCACCTGGAGGTTCGGACTCATGGTCTGAGGGACCACCAGCATCACGGTCCCTTGGGGCATGGCCGAGCCCATCAGCAGGGGGGGGCTGAAGGAGGCGGCGGAGGGAGACAGGAGGGACTTCGACGTCCCCCGGACCTGAACCGGAGCCTGGACCAGAGCCGAGATCATTCCGGTCTGACTGACGGGGAACACCTGGCACAGCAGCGGAGACAGTGGAGGCGAAGGCAAGGAAGACGGAGGTGAAGAGTGAGGGCGGGTCATACAGGGGGAGGAGCCACAGAAGCCCTCCGGGGTCGCTCTGGGAGGCGGGGTCTGTGGGGGGGGCGTGGCTCTGTCAGGGGCGCAGAGACTATCACCCGTGTGGCGGATCACACTGGTGACCATCGCTCGGCCTGACGGTGCTTCGGGCTGATGGGTCAGCAGCGAGGTCTGTGTCTGGACCGCTGGTCTGTCTGTGGTGCAGACGGGCGGTACCTGTGGTACCTGTGGTACCTGTGCTACCTGTGCTACCTGTGGTACCCTGGTCTCTGAGGAACTGGGACTGTGAGGCGGAGTCATGCACTGGAGGACAAACAACAGAGATCTGGTTATTACACTGTTGTTATTACACTGTTGTAATATTGTAATTACACTGTTGTTATATTGTTATTACACTGTTGTAATATTGTAATTACACTGTTGTTATTACACTGTTGTAATATTGTAATTACACTGTTGTTATTACACTGTTGTAATATTGTTATTACACTGTTGTTATTACACTGTTGTAATATTGTAATTACACTGTTGTTATTACACTGTTGTAATATTGTTATTACACTGTTGTTATATTGTTATTACACTGTTGTAATATTGTAATTACACTGTTGTTATTACACTGTTATTACACTGTTGTTATATTGTTATTACACTGTTGTAATATTGTAATTACACTGTTGTTATTACACTGTTGTAATATTGTTATTACACTGTTGTAATTACACTGTTGTTATTACACGAATGTAATATTGTTATTACACTGTTGTAATTACACTGTTGTTATTACACTGTTGTAATTACACTGTTGTAATATTGTTATTACACTGTTATTACACTGTTGTAATATTGTTATTACACTGTTGTAATTACACTGTTGTTATTACACTAATGTAATATTGTTATTACACTGTTGTTATATTGTTATTACACTCTTATATTGTTATTACACTGTTGTAATCTAGTTATTACACTCTTGTTATATTGTTATTAAACTCTTGTTATATTGTTATTACACTGTTGTTATATTGTTATTACACTGTTGTTATATTGTTATTACACTGTTGTTATATTGTTATTACACTCTTGTTATATTGTTATTACACTCTTGTTATTACACTGTTGTTATATTGTTATTACACTCTTGTTATACTGTTATTACACTCTTGTTATTACACTGTTGTTATATTGTTATTACACTCTTGTTATACTGTTATTACACTCTTGTTATATTGTTATTACACTCTTGTTATACTGTTATTACACTCTTGTTATTACACTGTTGTTATATTGTTATTACACTCTTGTTATACTGTTATTACACTCTTGTTATACTGTTATTACACTCTTGTTATACTGTTATTACACTCTTGTTATACTGTTATTAAACTCTTGTTATATTGTTATTACACTCTTGTTATATTGTTATTACACTCTTGTTATACTGTTATTACACTCTTGTTATACTGTTATTACACTCTTGTTATACTGTTATTAAACTCTTGTTATATTGTTATTACACTCTTGTTATATTGTTATTACACTCTTGTTATACTGTTATTACACTCTTGTTATACTGTTATTACACTCTTGTTATACTGTTATTACACTCTTGTTATACTGTTATTACACTCTTGTTATACTGTTATTACACTCTTGTTATACTGTTATTACACTCTTGTTATACAGTTATTACACTCTTGTTATTACACTCTTGTTATATTGTTATTACACTCTTGTTATACTGTTATTACACTGTTGTTATACTGTTATTACACTCTTGTTATACTGTTATTACACTCTTGTTATACTGTTATTACACTGTTGTTATACTGTTATTACACTCTTGTTATATTGTTATTACACTCTTGTTATACTGTTATTACACTCTTGTTATACTGTTATTACACTCTTGTTATACTGTTATTACACTCTTGTTATACTGTTATTACACTCTTGTTATATTGTTATTACACTCTTGTTATATTGTTATTACACTCACCAGGGAGGACATGGACATCAGGTCCTTGGGTGAGACCCTCGTCTCGGGCAGGTGGACGGAGTCACAGGAGTCGGAGGTCGGGGTCAGTGGGCGGGGCTTGAGCGACCCGAGACCCCAGAAGCTCATGCTGACCAGCACCTCCGCTGCCTCGAGGTCGTGGTTCTCCACGCAGGACTTGACCTCCATGATCTGTGACCACATGAGTCCAGTCTTAGGGAAGAACCGGCAGCAGCTCAGAGAAGTGATGACGTCAGGCGTCTCTCGGGTCAGCTGTGACGTCACCCTCCCGGGTCACTGCAGAACCAGCCCAGACTACGCGGCGACAGGCCACGCCCCCCCCCCCCCCCCGCGCAACAGGAAGTCGAAACAAAAGTGAGATCTCCCGTCATGCACCTGAACACACCTGACGCTCACCTGCTGAACCAACACTGGACCTTCCTGGACGAGTTCGTGGATCAAGACAACAGAGGCTTCACCTCGAGTGACCCGCGCGCCTGCAGAACCCCCGGAACCACCGCTGACCCGAACCCCACAGAGAGCGCGCGCGTCAGGTCGGACTCACCTGACAGGTTCGAGGGTCCGGCCCGTCAGTCCAGAGACACGAGCAGCTGCAGCGGGTCCACCGGAGCCGAACCTCAGACTGGTTCCGATCCGAGCAGCAGGAAAACACAAACAAAGTGGAGCAGTCTGGCGGTGGTAGAGCTCAGCCAATCACAGGCAAAGGTGTAGCGGCCGCCGGCCAATCACGGAGCAGTCGGGGCGTGAGCGCTACGTGCGAGGCCGCTGATTGGCTCGCCACGGGGTCCGTGTCTGAGGGGGCGGGGCCGGAGAGTCAGCGGTGTCACCGTAAACCCGCTGAACTCGGTGAACCCTGCGCGCGCACAGCGGGGTAAAGGTTGGCGGGGACGCGCTGCGCTGGCACGTGAGCCACAACCGCAGATCACAACAAACGTGTGGTGATGACGTCACGGCAGCCGCTCTCTTCAGCAGAGTCTCGCGTCTGGTGACGTCAGTGCAGGGACCGAGGTCACGTGACGACATGACTCGCGCTCGAACCTTTGGGTCGCGCGCGTGCACGAGCCTGCGCGCCCCTCATTGTCTTCTTGCTCAGCCCCGCCCCCCCGGAGCAGTTCAACCTTCGTTTGTTTTGTTTTGTGTTTTTGGGTTTTTTTTATGTTTGTTTTGTGTGTTTCTAAATGTTTGTTTTGTGTGTTTTTAAATGTTCGTTTTGTGTGTTTTTAAATGTTTGTTTTGTGTGTTTCTAAATGTTTGTTTTGTGTGTTTTTAAATGTTCGTTTTGTGTGTTTTTAAATGTTTGTTTTGTGTGTTTTTAAATGTTCGTTTTGTGTGTTTTTAAATGTTCGTTTTGTGTGTTTCTAAATGTTTGTGTATTTACGTTTGTTTTGTGTGTTTCTAAATGATTGTGTATTCAAGTTTGTTTTGTGTGTTTTAAACGTTTGTTTTGTGTGTTTTTAAATGTTTGTTTTGTGTTTTAAATGTTTGTTTTGTGTGGTTTTAAATGTTTGTTTTGTGTGTTTTTAAATGTTTGTTTTGTGTGTTTTAAATGATTGTGTATTCAAGTTTGTTTTGTGTGTTTTAAAATGTTTGTTTTGTGTGTTTTTAAATGTTTGTTTTGTGTGTTTTAAATGATTGTGTATTCAAGTTTGTTTTGTGTGTTTTAAATGTTTGTTTTGTGTGTTTTAAATGTTTGTGTATTTACGTTTGTTTTGTGTGTATTTACGTTTGTTTTGTGTGTTTTAAATGTTTGTTTTGTGTGTTTTTAAATGTTTGTGTATTTACGTTTTTTTTGTGTGTTTCTAAATGTTTGTGTATTCATGTTTGATTTGTGTGTTTTAAATGTTTGTTTTGTGTGTTTTTAAATGTTTGTTTTGTGTGTTTTTTAATGTTTGTTTTGTGTGTTTTTAAATGTTTGTGTATTTACGTTTGTTTTGTGTGTTTTTAAATGTTTGTGTATTCAAGTTTGTTTTGTGTGTTTTTAAATGTTTGTTTTGTGTGTTTTAAATGATTGTGTATTCAAGTTTGTTTTGTGTGTTTTAAATGATTGTGTATTCAAGTTTGTTTTGTGTGTTTTAAATGTTTGTTTTGTGTTTTTAAATGTTTGTTTTGTGTGTTTTAAATGTTTGTTTTGTGTGTTTTTAAATGTTAGTTTTGTGTGTTTTAAAATGTTTGTTTTGTGTGTTTTAAATGTTTGTGTATTTACGTTTGTTTTGTGTGTTTTTAAATGTTTGTTTTGTGTGTATTTACGTTTGTTTTGTGTGTTTTTAAATGTTTGTTTTGTGTGTTTCTAAATTATTGTGTATTTACGTTTGTTTTGTGTGTTTTTAAATGTTTGTGTATTCAAGTTTGTTTTGTGTGTTTCTAAATGTTTGTGTGTGTGTGTGTGTGTGTGTGTGTCTCAGGACACAAAGTTCCTCCTCGTGACTCTTCTTTGTTCTCGCTGCTGCAGTGACCCCGGCTCACCTCTGGGGGGTCACCTGAGTTAACAGACCCACACAAGGTCTACAGGAAGTTCCACCTCCTTCGCTCGTCCCCGGCACACTGGGACAATGTCTTTGTCTCTCTTTTCCCGCTCCAGCTGCTGTTGCCGGGCAACATTGCAGTGTCAGCCACGTTGCCATGACGACCGAGCTGCGTTACCTCGAAGCACCTCAGACGCTGCAGTCGAGTCCAAACACACAACATCTGTATTCAAGTACACACAACTGAAACACACACTTGTGTGAAACACACACTTTTTTGAAACACACACTTGTGTGAAACACACACTTGAAACACACACTTGTGTGAAACACACTTGAAACACACACTTGTGTGAAACACACACTTGTGTGAAACACACACTTGAAACACACACGAGACACTAGAACTTGTCAGAACCATGACGACCCGGTCTGGTCCTGGACTCCCTCACTGGTCCTGGACTCCCTCACTGGTCCTGGTCCTGGACTCCCTCACTGGTCCTGGTCCTGGACTCCCTCACTGGTCCTGGACTCCCTCACTGGTCCTGGACTCCCCCACTGGTCCTGGACTCCCTCACTGGTCCTGGACTCCCCCACTGGTCCTGGACTCCCTCACTGGTCCTGGACTCCCCCACTGGTCCTGGACTCCCCCACTGGTCCTGGACTCCCCCACTGGTCCTGGACTCCCCCACTGGTCCTGGACTCCCTCACTGGTCCTGGACTCCCCCACTGGTCCTGGACTCCCTCACTGGTCCTGGACTCCCCCACTGGTCCTGGACTCCCTCACTGGTCCTGGACTCCCCCACTGGTCCTGGACTCCCTCACTGGTCCTGGACTCCCTCACTGGTCCTGGACTCCCCCACTGGTCCTGGACTCTCCGGGCACTCCTTTGACGGACGCGTCTCCTTCCAAAGATCCGTCTCTCCAGCTTGTGGACCGCGTGGTTCAGAAGGTCCAGTGGGACCTGCAGCAGGAAGCAGAAGAACCGGAGCAGCCACAGCAGAGACCAGGACAGAGTCTTCTCCAGAGCGGAGTCGCCTCTGGAGGTCCTGCGTGAAGAGGCGTCAGTCTCTAGAGCGGTCGGGGTCTGGGGTCTGGGGTCTCACCGGGCTCCCGTGGGCTTCAGGTACCAGCAAAACTGCTGCACCGGCATCACCGGGTCCAGACGCTGATGGTGCATGGAGGGCCCGTCGGCACCGGCCTGGTCTCCCCAGAGGAACCTGAAGCTGGACGGGCGCTGCTGGACCTCGGCCGACTGGCTGGACAGCTTCTGGAAGCAGTACTGGATGTGCTCGGCGGTTCCTGCGCCACAGAACCAGAACACGGTGAGGGTCCAAGAAGCCGCCGGGACGGCGCCGGCGCCGACTCACGTGTCCTCCTCACGGACGTCTTCCTGTCCAGGCACAGCAGCTTCCTGGACCTCCACTGTCGCCTAAACACACACCGGGGTCACGGGGGCTCGTCGTCATGGAGACCGGGTTACCTGGCCAGGTCCAACTGATGCGTCTGCCGCACGCGGTGGAGCGCCCCCTGCAGGACGCGGTACCACCTCCTGAAGCTGAACACACCCGAGTCCTGCTCCGGGACCTTGTTGGACAGTTCCCTGAAGACAGAGCCAGTGAGCAGAACCTTCTTCTTCTCCACGCGTCCATCAGACCAACCACTCCGTGTCGTCGTCCAGAGCGAAGAGCAGCTTCAGCGTGACGATCAAGATGGCGGCCGCCTGGACGTCATACTGCGGCAGGATCTGGCCGCCGGACGGGTCGAAGGTCTGGACCTTCATCAGGTCGGCGTGCTCGGCCAGCGCACACGCCCACGGCTGCAGCTCATCTGTCGGAGAAGCTCACGAGTCAGGCGACCTCAGGTGACCTCAGGCGACCCCCCCCCCCCCCCCCCCCCGGAGGCGTACCTGGCAGGTTGGCCTCGGCGAGGTAGCGCACGAGCAGCGGCGCCGGATGCAGCAGCGCCCGGCGGTCCAGGGGCGGGAAGGCGGGGAGTCGCAGGAGGCGACACATGGCCTGAGCCTGGAGGTGGAGGCGCCGGTACGACGGGACCACCTGAGGAGACGCGAGGCGTGACCTTCACGAGAGACAGCCACGGGAAAGTCCAACGGTACCGTGACCCTGAAGAGGGCGGCGTCCAGGCCCTGGAGCTGGACCTCCTCAGGTAGACCCTCGTAGGCGTTGATGTACGGAACCTGACCGTCGTTCACCAGCCTGGACCCACAGAAGCCAGTTGGTGTGAGGAACATCTCGACGCTGTGGATCATCTCACCTGAGCAGGTCACTGAGCGTCAGCGCCTCCCGGGACCAGACCAGGGCGAGGTGGATCAGCACCAGGGTCTTGGACATGCTGAGACACGTCGAGCGCCGCGTCTTGGAGTCGCAGCTCCCTGCGGTGGACTCACCTGCCTCGGACTCACCTGCCTCGGACCCGTCAGAGTCCGAGGCAGGTGAGTCCGAGGGAGCGGCGAGGTCATGTGGGGTCGGGCTGAAGGTCCTCAAGGGGGCGCCGACATACGCCTGCTGGCTGAGCTGCAGGTAACGTCTCCACAGCTGCAGCAGAACCTTGTCCTGGGAGGGCAGCGGGTCACGACCACCTCACGACTCTGGACCAGAACCTCCTACCTTGAAGTCCGGAGACACGCCGAGTCCCACGAGTGCGATCGCCTGCTCGCTCAGGATCAACTGGAAAGCCTCGCAGACGCTCCACTTGGGCAACACTGGTGTGAGGGGGCGGAGTCAGGAGTGAGTGACAGACAGGGGGCGGAGTCAGGAGTGAGTGACAGACAGGGGGGTGGAGTCAGGAGTGAGTGACAGACAGGGGGCGGAGTCAGGAGTGAGTGACAGACAGGGGGCGGAGTCATGAGTGAGTGACAGACAGGGGGCGGAGTCATGAGTGAATGACAGACAGGGGGCGGAGTCATGAATGAGTGACAGACAGGGGGCGGAGTCAGGAGTGAGTGACAGACAGGGGGCGGAGTCAGGAGTGAGTGACAGACAGGGGGGCGGAGCCATGAGTGAGTGACAGACAGGGGGCGGAGTCATGAGTGAGTGACAGGGCGGAGTCATGAGTGAGTGACAGACAGGGGGGCGGAGTCATGAGTGATAGAAAGACAGGGGGGAGTTATGAGTGACAGACAGGGGGGCGGAGTCAGGAGTGAGTGACAGACAGGGGGGCGGAGTCATGAGTGATAGAAAGACAGGGGGGAGTCATGAGTGAGTGACAGACAGGGGGCGGAGTCAGGAGTGAGTGACAGACAGGGGGCGGAGTCATGAGTGATAGAAAGACAGGGGGAGTCATGAGTGAGTGACAGACAGGGGGCGGAGTCAGGAGTGAGTGACAGACAGGGGGGTGGAGTCAGGAGTGAGTTACAGACAGGGGGGCGGAGTCAGGAGTGAGTGACAGACAGGGGGCGGAGTCATGAGTGATAGAAAGACAGGGGGAGTCATGAGTGAGTGACAGACAGGGGGCGGAGTCAGGAGTGAGTGACAGACAGGGGGGTGGAGTCAGGAGTGAGTGACAGACAGGGGGGCGGAGTCAGGAGTGAGTGACAGACAGGGGGCGGAGTCATGAGTGATAGAAAGACAGGGGGAGTCATGAGTGAGTGACAGACAGGGGGCGGAGTCAGGAGTGAGTGACAGACAGGGGGGTGGAGTCAGGAGTGAGTGACAGACAGGGGGCGGAGTCATGAGTGATAGAAAGACAGGGGGGAGTCATGAGTGAGTGACAGACAGGGGGCGGAGTCATGAGTGATAGAAAGACAGGGCGGAGTCAGGAGTGAGTGACAGACAGGGGGCGGAGTCATGAGTGATAGAAAGACAGGGCGGAGTCAGGAGTGAGTGACAGACAGGGGGCGGAGTCATGAGTGATAGAAAGACAGGGCGGAGTCAGGAGTGAGTGACAGACAGGGGGCGGAGTCATGAGTGATAGAAAGACAGGGCGGAGTCAGGAGTGAGTGACAGGACTCACCAGGCTCAGAGGTCGTTCTCCTGACAGCAGTTGCACGAACGTCTCGAGAACGTAAGGTCAGGTCAGCCTCGTTCCTCCTCTGTGGAGAACCACCATGTTCAACTCTGAAGTCACTCCTGTGATGATGTCACTACTGTGATGATGTCACTACGGTGATGATGTCACTACTGTGATGATGTCACTACAGTGATGATGTCACTACGGTGATGATGTCACTACGGTGATGATGTCACTACGGTGATGATGTCACTACAGTGATGATGTCACTACAGTGATGATGTCACTACGGTGATGATGTCACTACTGTGATGATGTCACTACAGTGATGATGTCACTACGGTGATGATGTCACTACAGTGATGATGTCACTACAGTGATGATGTCACTACAGTGATGATGTCACTACTGTGATGATGTCACTACGGTGATGATGTCACTACGGTGATGATGTCACTACTGTGATGATGTCACTACGGTGATGATGTCACTACGGTGATGATGTCACTACGGTGATGATGTCACTACAGTGATGATGTCACTACGGTGATGATGTCACTACGGTGATGATGTCACTACGGTGATGATGTCACTACGGTGATGATGTCACTACTGTGATGATGTCACTACAGTGATGATGTCACTACAGTGATGATGTCACTACAGTGATGATGTCACTACAGTGATGATGTCACTACAGTGATGATGTCACTACGGTGATGATGTCACTACGGTGATGATGTCACTACGGTGATGATGTCACTACGGTGATGATGTCACTACGGTGATGATGTCACTACGGTGATGATGTCACTACTGTGATGATGTCACTACTGTGATGATGTCACTACGGTGATGATGTCACTACAGTGATGATGTCACTACAGTGATGATGTCACTACAGTGATGATGTCACTACAGTGATGATGTCACTACAGTGATGATGTCACTACGGTGATGATGTCACTACAGTGATGATGTCACTACGGTGATGATGTCACTACGGTGATGATGTCACTACTGTGATGATGTCACTACGGTGATGATGTCACTACAGTGATGATGTCACTACGGTGATGATGTCACTACTGTGATGATGTCACTACAGTGATGATGTCACTACGGTGATGATGTCACTACGGTGATGATGTCACTACTGTGATGATGTCACTACGGTGATGATGTCACTACAGTGATGATGTCACTACGGTGATGATGTCACTACGGTGATGATGTCACTACAGTGATGATGTCACTACAGTGATGATGTCACTACGGTGATGATGTCACTACGGTGATGATGTCACTACTGTGATGATGTCACTACGGTGATGATGTCACTACTGTGATGATGTCACTACGGTGATGATGTCACTACAGTGATGATGTCACTACAGTGATGATGTCACTACAGTGATGATGTCACTACGGTGATGATGTCACTACGGTGATGATGTCACTACGGTGATGATGTCACTACTGTGATGATGTCACTACGGTGATGATGTCACTACAGTGATGATGTCACTACAGTGATGATGTCACTACAGTGATGATGTCACTACAGTGATGATGTCACTACAGTGATGATGTCACTACAGTGAGACGTGTGACATCATCACAGGAAGTGTGTGTTCATACCTCGATGATGTTGTGACACGTCCGGCAGAAGAACCCGTCGTCCTCAGAAACACCCCAATCTACTGCCTCACACTGAGAGCAGGGTTCTGTGAAGCCAACCTACACACATGATACACACATGTTACACACATGATACACACATGATACACACACGATACACACATGATACACACACATGATACACACACATGATACACACACGTGATACACACATGACACACACATGACACACACACATGATACACACACATGATACACACATGATACACACATGATACACACACATGATACACACACATGATACACACACGTGATACACACATGACACACACATGACACACACACATGATACACACACATGATACACACATGATACACACACATGATACACACACATGATACACACATGATACACACACATGATACACACACATGATACACACATGATACACACATGATACACACACATGATACACACACATGATACACACACATGATACACACACATGATACACACATGATACACACACATGGTACACACACATGATACACACATGATACACACATGATACACACATGATACACACATCATACACACACATGATACACACATGATACACACACATGGTACACACATGATACACACACATGATACACACATGATACACACATGATACACACATCATACACACATGATACACACATGATACACACACATGATACACACATGATACACACATGATACACACATGACACACACACATGATACACACACATGATACACACATGATACACACATGATACATACATGATACACACATGATACACACATGACACACACACATGATACACACACATGATACACACATGATACACACATGATACACACACATGATACACACACATGATACACACATGATACACACATGATACACACACATGATACACACACATGATACACACATGATACACACATGATACACACACATGATACACACACATGATACACACACATGATACACACATGATACACACACATGGTACACACACATGATACACACATGATACACACATGATACACACATGATACACACATCATACACACACATGATACACACATGATACACACACATGGTACACACATGATACACACACATGATACACACATGATACACACATGATACACACATCATACACACACATGATACACACATGATACACACACATGATACACACACATGATACACACATGATACACACATGATACACACACATGGTACACACACATGATACACACATGATACACACACATGATACACACACATGATACACACACATGATACACACATGGTACACACACGATACACACACACGATACACACACATGATACACACACATGATACACACATGATACACACACGATACACACACATGATACACACATGATACACACACGATACACACACACGATACACACACATGATACACACACATGATACACACATGATACACACACATGATACACACATGGTACACACACGATACACACACACGATACACACACATGATACACACATGATACACACACATGATACACACATGATACACACACATGATACACACATGATACACACATGATACACACATGATACACACATGATACACACACATGATACACACATGATACACACACACACATCATCTTCATCATTATCATCATCTTCATCGTCATCTTTAGAAAGAGAAGAAGAAAAAGAAGCAGAAGAAGAAAGAGAAGAAGAAAGAGAAGGAGAAAGAGAAGAGGAAAGAGAATAAGGAGAAGAAGAAGAAGAAAGAGAAGAAGAAAGAGAGGAAAAGTTACCGTGAGCTCTGAGTCCATGTTACTTCCGTATTTGACCACGTGCTCCA
>NC_141830.1:527500-536000 GCF_982586985.1 Callionymus lyra
ATGTCAACATGTTTTTCTATAACGTCTTCATGTCAACATGTTCTTCTACAAACGTCTTCATGTCAACATGTTCTTCTACAAACGTCTTCATGTCAACATGTTCTTCTACAAACGTCTTCATGTCAACATGTTCTTCTACAAACGTCTTCATGTCAACATGTTCTTCTATAAACGTCTTCATGTCAACATGTTCTTCTATAACGTCTTCATGTCAACATGTTCTTCTACAAACGTCTTCATGTCAACATGTTCTTCTACAAACGTCTTCATGTCCACATGTTCTTCTACAAACGTCTTCATGTCAACATGTTCTTCTACAAACGTCTTCATGTCAACATGTTCTTCTACAAACGTCTTCATGTCAACATGTTCTTCTACAAACGTCTTCATGTCAACATGTTCTTCTATAAACGTCTTCATGTCAACATGTTCTTCTATAACGTCTTCATGTCAACATGTTCTTCTACAAACGTCTTCATGTCAACATGTTCTTCTACAAACGTCTTCATGTCCACATGTTCTTCTATAACGTCTTCATGTCAACATGTTCTTCTACAAACGTCTTCATGTCAACATGTTCTTCTACAAACGTCTTCATGTCAACATGTTCTTCTACAAACGTCTTCATGTCCACATGTTCTTCTACAAACGTCTTCATGTCAACATGTTCTTCCACAAACGTCTTCATGTCAACATGTTCTTCTACAAACGTCTTCATGTCAACATGTTCTTCTACAAACGTCTTCATGTCAACATGTTCTTCTATAACGTCTTCATGTCAACATGTTCTTCTATAACGTCTTCATGTCAACATGTTCTTCTACAAACGTCTTCATGTCAACATGATCTTCTACAAACGTCTTCATGTCAACATGTTCTTCTATAAACGTCTTCATGTCAACATGTTCTTCTATAACGTCTTCATGTCAACATGTTCTTCTACAAACGTCTTCATGTCCACATGTTCTTCTTCAAACGTCTTCATGTCAACATGTTCTTCTACAAACGTCTTCATGTCAACATGTTCTTCTACAAACGTCTTCATGTCAACATGTTCTTCTACAAACGTCTTCATGTCAACATGTTCTTCTACAAACGTCTTCATGTCAACATGTTCTTCTACAAACGTCTTCATGTCAACATGTTCTTCTACAAACGTCTTCATGTCAACATGTTCTTCTACAAACGTCTTCATGTCCACATGTTCTTCTATAACGTCTTCATGTCCACATGTTCTTCTACAAACGTCTTCATGTCAACATGTTCTTCTACAAACGTCTTCATGTCCACATGTTCTTCTACAAACGTCTTCATGTCCACATGTTCTTCTATAACGTCTTCATGTCAACATGTTCTTCTACAAACGTCTTCATGTCAACATGTTCTTCTACAAACGTCTTCATGTCAACATGTTCTTCTATAACGTCTTCATGTCCACATGTTCTTCTACAAACGTCTTCATGTCAACATGTTCTTCTACAAACGTCTTCATGTCCACATGTTCTTCTACAAACGTCTTCATGTCAACATGTTCTTCTACAAACGTCTTCATGTCAACATGTTCTTCTACAAACGTCTTCATGTCCACATGTTCTTCTACAAACGTCTTCATGTCCACATGTTCTTCTACAAACGTCTTCATGTCCACATGTTCTTCTACAAACGTCTTCATGTCAACATGTTCTTCTACAAACGTCTTCATGTCAACATGTTCTTCTACAAACGTCTTCATGTCAACATGTTCTTCTACAAACGTCTTCATGTCAACATGTTCTTCTATAACGTCTTCATGTCAACATGTTCTTCTATAACGTCTTCATGTCAACATGTTCTTCTATAACGTCTTCGTGTCCTTCAACATGTTCTTCTATAACGTCTTCGTGTCAACATGTTCTTCTACAAACGTCTTCGTGTCAACATGTTCTTCTATAACGTCTTCATGTCCACATGTTCTTCTACAAACGTCTTCATGTCAACATGTTCTTCTACAAACGTCTTCATGTCAACATGTTCTTCTACAAACGTCTTCATGTCCACATGTTCTTCTATAACGTCTTCATGTCAACATGTTCTTCTATAAACGTCTTCATGTCAACATGTTCTTCTACAAACGTCTTCATGTCAACATGTTCTTCTACAAACGTCTTCATGTCAACATGTTCTTCTACAAACGTCTTCATGTCAACATGTTCTTCTATAACGTCTTCATGTCCACATGTTCTTCTACAAACGTCTTCATGTCCACATGTTCTTCTATAACGTCTTCATGTCAACATGTTCTTCTATAACGTCTTCATGTCAACATGTTCTTCTATAACGTCTTCATGTCAACATGTTCTTCTACAAACGTCTTCATGTCAACATGTTCTTCTATAACGTCTTCATGTCCACATGTTCTTCTATAACGTCTTCATGTCAACATGTTCTTCTATAACGTCTTCATGTCAACATGTTCTTCTATAATGTCTTCATGTCAACATGTTCTTCTACAAACGTCTTCATGTCCACATGTTCTTCTACAAACGTCTTCATGTCCACATGTTCTTCTATAACGTCTTCATGTCAACATGTTCTTCTACAAACGTCTTCATGTCAACATGTTCTTCTACAAACGTCTTCATGTCAACATGTTCTTCTATAACGTCTTCATGTCCACATGTTCTTCTACAAACGTCTTCATGTCAACATGTTCTTCTACAAACGTCTTCATGTCAACATGTTCTTCTACAAACGTCTTCATGTCCACATGTTCTTCTATAACGTCTTCATGTCAACATGTTCTTCTACAAACGTCTTCATGTCAACATGTTCTTCTACAAACGTCTTCATGTCAACATGTTCTTCTACAAACGTCTTCATGTCAACATGTTCTTCTATAACGTCTTCATGTCCACATGTTCTTCTACAAACGTCTTCATGTCAACATGTTCTTCTACAAACGTCTTCATGTCAACATGTTCTTCTACAAACGTCTTCATGTCAACATGTTCTTCTACAAACGTCTTCATGTCAACATGTTCTTCTATAACGTCTTCATGTCCACATGTTCTTCTACAAACGTCTTCATGTCAACATGTTCTTCTACAAACGTCTTCATGTCAACATGTTCTTCTACAAACGTCTTCATGTCCACATGTTCTTCTATAACGTCTTCATGTCAACATGTTCTTCTACAAACGTCTTCATGTCAACATGTTCTTCTACAAACGTCTTCATGTCAACATGTTCTTCTACAAACGTCTTCATGTCAACATGTTCTTCTATAACGTCTTCATGTCCACATGTTCTTCTACAAACGTCTTCATGTCAACATGTTCTTCTACAAACGTCTTCATGTCAACATGTTCTTCTACAAACGTCTTCATGTCAACATGTTCTTCTACAAACGTCTTCATGTCAACATGTTCTTCTATAACGTCTTCATGTCCACATGTTCTTCTACAAACGTCTTCATGTCCACATGTTCTTCTATAACGTCTTCATGTCAACATGTTCTTCTATAACGTCTTCATGTCAACATGTTCTTCTATAACGTCTTCATGTCCACATGTTCTTCTATAACGTCTTCATGTCCACCTCAGAGTCCACGCGGCGACAGAGACGTCATACGCGGGATCAGAGGAAGAACACGTGTCCACTGCTGCTCGTCGCCGACCATCGTTTCTTCAGACACATGGGCCGAGACGAGGAGAGCACGACCCTCAACTACCTGGTGACACACACTCTAACACACACACACACACACACACACACACACACACACACACACACACACACACACACACACGTGTCTGATCATCTCTCCTCAGATCGAGTTGATCGATCGCGTGGACGACATCTACAGAAACACCTCCTGGGACGAAGAGTTCTCTGGATACGGAGTCCAGATCCAGCAGGTGAGCAGACCTGAGCGGGACTGATGAAGAGAAGCTGACTGTGTGTGTCTGTGTGTGTGTGTGTGTCTGTGTGTGTCCGTGTGTGTGTACGTGTGTGTCTGTGTGTGTCCGTGTGTGTCTGTGTGTGTCTCTCTGTGTCTGTGTGTGTGTCCGTGTGTGTCTCTCTGTGTCTGTGTGTGTCTGTGTGTGTGTCCCTGTGTGTCCCTATCTGTCCCTGTGTGTCCTTGTGTCCGTGTGTCCCTGTCTGTCCGTGTGTGTCCAAATGTGTCCCTCTGTGTCTGTGTGTGTCCGTGTGTGTCTCTCTGTGTCTGTGTGTGTGTCCCTGTGTGTGTCCGTGTGTGTCTCTCTGTGTCTGTGTGTGTGTCCCTATGTGTGTCCCTGTCTGTCCGTGTGTGTCCGTATGTGTCCCTGTGTGTCCGTATGTGTCCCTGTGTGTCCGTGTGTGTGTCCCTGTGTGTCCGTGTGTGTGTCCCTGTGTGTGTTCGTGTGCGTCCGTGTGTGTGTCCCTGTGTGTCCGTGTGTTTGTGTGTGTGTCCCTGTGTGTCCCTGTGTGTGTCCATGTGTGTCCCTCTGTGTGTCCCTGTTTGTCCATGTGTGTCCCTGTGTGTCCGTGTGTGTCCCTGTGTGTCCGTGTGTGTCCCTGTTTGTCCATGTGTGTCCCTGTGTGTCCCTGTGTGTCTGTGTGTGTCCCTCTGTGTCTGTGTGTTTGTCCCTGTGTGTCCGTGTGTGTCTCTCTGTGTCTGTGTGTGTCCCTCTGTGTCCGTGTGTTTGTCCCTGTGTGTCCGTGTGTGTCTCTCTGTGTCTGTGTGTGTGTCCGTGTGTGTCTGTGTGTGTCCCTGTGTGTCTGTGTGTGTCCCTGTGTGTCCGTGTTTGTCCGTGTGTTTCCGTGTGTGTGTCTGTGTGTCTGTGTGTGTCCCTGTGTGTCCGTGTGTGTCCGTGTGTGTCCCTGTGTGTCCGTGTGTGTCTCTCTGTGTCTGTGTGTGTGTGTGTGTGTGTGCGTCCGTGTGTGTGTGTGTGTGTGTGTCCGTGTGTGTGTCAGATCATCATCGAGAAAACTCCGACTGACGTGTCTCCGGGTCAAATCCACTTCAACATGGAGGGGAGTCCAGTCCCGGGACGAGACGTGTGGGACGTCAAGAGGCTGCTGGAGGTACTTCCTGCGTCACCAGGTCCATGGTTGGGTTCACGTGTCGTGACTGGCGTGTGCGGTTCTGTAGCAGTTCAGTGTGGACGTGGCGGAGAAGGCGGCCAACGTCTGTCTGGCTCACCTGTTCACGTACCAGGACTTCGACGAGGGGACTCTGGGTCTGGCCTACGTGGCCCCGGCGAAGCCCGACATCCCCGGCGGGCTCTGCTCCAGAGGTAAGACCCGCCCGTCGTACCCGACGCCGCCAGGACGTCTCACCTCCTCGCACCTTCTCAGGCGGTCCGGCCTCCAACCAGCGCCTCATATACCTGAACACGGGTCTGACCAGCACCAAGAACTACGGCAAGACCATCTTGACCAAGGTACCGCCCGAGCGCTGCGGAGGAAGGTCCGAGACCACCTGTGTCGCTTCTGACAGGAGGCGGACCTGGTGACGACCCACGAACTGGGTCACAACTTCGGGGCGGAACACGACCCGGACGACCTCCCGGGCTGCGCCCCCAGAGACGACCAGGGAGGGAAGTTTGTCATGTACCCCATCGCCGTGAGCGGAGACCACGTCAACAACAAGGTGAGCCCGAGCAGGTCTGGAGTCCCGGCTGAGCCCCCCCCCTGAGACCCCCGCAGGTGTTCTCTGACTGCAGCAAGCGCTCCATCGTGGAGCGCCTTCGCTCCAAGGCGTCCTCCTGCTTCCGCGAGCGCAACGTCAACGTGTGCGGCAACTCTCGGGTGGAGCGCGGAGAAGAGTGCGACCCCGGTCTGCTGCACCTCAACGCCGACCCCTGCTGCACCCCCACCTGCCGCCTCAGAGCCGGCGCTCGGTGCAGGTGAGCCGCTCCGAGGTCACGTGACCGCCTCGACCTCACCGCCGTCTCCCCAGTGACAGGAACAGCGCCTGCTGCAGGAGCTGCGCGTTTGAGGTCAAGGGTCAGGTGTGTCAGGAGCCGATCGACGCCGCATGCAAAGGTCGTTCCTACTGCACAGGTGTGTGTTCGTGTGTGTGGGTGTGTGTTCATGTGTGTGTGTGGGTGTGTGTTCATGTGTGTGTAGGTGTGTGTTCATGTGTGTGTGTGTGTGTGTGTTCATGTGTGTGTGTGTGTGTGTGTGTGTAGGTGTGTGTGTTCATGTGTGTGTGTAGGTGTGTGTGGGTGTGTGTTCATGTGTGTGTGTAGGTGTGTGTTCATATGTGTGTGTAGGTGTGTGTTCATACGTGTGTGTAGGTGTGTGTAGGTGTGTGTTCATGTGTGTGTGTAGGTGTGTGTTCATGTGTGTATAGGTGTGTGTTCATGTGTGTGTGTAGGTGTGTGTTCATATGTGTGTGTAGGTGTGTGTTCATGTGTGTGTAGGTGTGTGTTCATGTGTGTGTGTGTGTTCATGTGTGTGTGTAGGTGTGTGTTCATGTGTGTGTGTAGGTGTGTGTTCATGTGTGTGTAGGTGTGTGTTCATGTGTGTGTGTAGGTGTGTGTTCATGTGTGTGTGTAGGTGTGTGTTCATACGTGTGTGTAGGTGTGTGTTCATATGTGTGTGTGTGTTCATGTGTGTGTGTAGGTGTGTGTTCATGTGTGTGTGTGTTTAGGTGTGTGTTCATGTGTGTGTGTGTTCATGTGTGTGTAGGTGTGTGTTCATGTGTGTGTGTGTTCGTGTGTGTGTGTAGGTGTGTGTTCATGTGTGTGTGTAGGTGTGTGTTCATGTGTGTGTGTAGGTGTGTGTTCATGTGTGTGTGTAGGTGTGTGTTCATATGTGTGTGTAGGTGTGTGTTCATATGTGTGTGTAGGTGTGTGTTCATGTGTGTGTAGGTGTGTGTTCATATGTGTGTGTGTTCATGTGTGTGTAGGTGTGTGTTCATGTGTGTGTGTAGGTGTGTGTTCATGTGTGTGTGTTCATATGTGTGTGTAGGTGTGTGTTCATGTGTGTGTGTAGGTGTGTGTTCATATGTGTGTGTAGGTGTGTGTTCATGTGTGTGTGTAGGTGTGTGTTCATATGTGTGTGTAGGTGTGTGTTCATGTGTGTGTAGGTGTGTGTTCATGTGTGTGTGTAGGTGTGTGTTCATGTGTGTGTAGGTGTGTGTTCATGTGTGTGTGTAGGTGTGTGTTCATGTGTGTGTGTAGGTGTGTGTTCATGTGTGTGTGTAGGTGTGTGTTCATACGTGTGTGTAGGTGTGTGTTCATATGTGTGTGTAGGTGTGTGTTCGTAGGTGTGTGTTCATGTGTGTGTAGGTGTGTGTGTAGGTGTGTGTTCATGTGTGTGTGTAGGTGTGTGTTCATGTGTGTGTGTAGGTGTGTGTTCATATGTGTGTGTTCATGTGTGTGTGTTCATATGTGTGTGTTCATATCTGTGTGTTCATATCTGTGTGTTCATGTGTGTGTTCATGTGTGTGTTCATGTGTGTGTTCATGTGTGTGTTCACACACGTGTGTGTGTTCATGTGTGTGTTCATGTGTGTGTGTTCATGTGTGTATATGTGTGTGTTCATGTGTGTATATGTGTGTGTAGGTCACAGTCAAGAATGTCCTCCTCCTGAAAACGCTCCTGATAAGACGTCATGTCTGGACAACGGCGAGTGTTTGGACGGCGAGTGTGTTCCGTTCTGTCAGGCGGTTCTGGACCTGCTTCCATGTGCCTGCAACGGTGAGATCCGACTCCTTCAGAACCCCGACCCGCCGGAACCGCGTCCTCAGGTTCTGCTCGACCCGCAGAGACCGACTCGTCCTGTAAAGTGTGCTGCCGTGACGGCGCCGGCGTGTGCGCCCCCTACCAGAACCACACGGGTCACTTCCTGTTCCTGCGCAAAGGCAAACCCTGCACGGTCGGGTTCTGCGACGGCGTGGTGAGTGACGGGGGGGGACAGGGGGCGCTGACGGGTCCGTGTTCTGACGGGTCGGGGTGCAGGGCCGCTGCATGAAGCAGGTCCAGGACGTGGTGGAGCGACTCTGGGACTTCATCGACAAACTGGACATCAACACCTTCCGTAAGTTCCTGGCGGACAACATGGTGGGCTCCGTGGTGACCTTCTCGCTGCTGCTGTGGGTCCCGCTCTCCATCCTGGTCCACTGCCTGGTGAGTCCGGTCCCGTGTGGGTTCTGTGCTGGAGTCACGCCGCGTGTCGTTCCAGGACAAGAAGCTGGACCAGCAGTTCGAGCAGACCAAGTCCTTGTTCTTCTCCAGCGTGAGTCCTGACCCCCCCCCCCCGACCCCTCTAGGCCCCCCTCATACCTCTCTCCTCCCAGAATGCCGAGCTCTTGAGCAGCCTGGAGTCGGCGTCGGTGCGGATCTTCAAGCCTCCCGTCTGCGAGGGTCCAGGCAGGACCACCATCGACGAGGACCAGAGCCTGGACTCACAGCAGCAGAGAAGATACCGACGGTCCTTTCAGGACATGACGGGGGTCACCGGTCGGGGTGAGAAGGTCACGACCTTCAGACTGAGCAGGCAAGAGCCGCTTGACAAGGAGACGCAGTGT
>NC_141830.1:536200-566200 GCF_982586985.1 Callionymus lyra
CACAGCAAAGGTGTGTGTGTTTATGTTTGTGTGTGAAAATGTAACACACGTTGCTGTGTCATCATTGTGTAGTGTAGCGCACACGCGTCGTCATATGGACACACACACAGCAGCCGGTGTGTCGACCTGGCACAAGTTGTCGTCACAATGTTCACACTTTTATTGAAGGCAATTGTGCGTTTTCTTGGTCACATGACCCGTGACAAGGTTGTGCAGGTTGTTGTGACTCGACGTCACACACCTGAGGCACCTGTGACAGCTTTGATTGACATTCACGTCGTCGCTCGGTTCTGTCGGTTCTGTCGGTTCTGTGGGTTCTTGTGCGACACATCAACACAATCATCAACAGACACTGACTCCAGCCAGCAGGGGGAGCTCTAGGTCACACGGATGTTTCCTGAGAGAGCGTCAGAGCCTCAGCGCACTTCTGATCCTACACACGCACACACACACACACACACACACACATGTTAACATCACACTCACACACAGACTCCTTAAGTGTGTACACACTGACCTGTAGTAGATTCTTGTCGACACCAGAGTTCACGTTGTGTCTCTTTAACTCTGACTTGATGATCGCTGGAGAAACACACAACATTACACAAGTACACTCACACAAGTACACTCACACATGTACACTCACACAAGTACACTCACACAGGTACACTCACACATGTACACTCACACAAGTACACTCACACATGCACACTCACACATGTACACTCACACAAGTACACTCACACGTGTACACTCACACATGTACACTCACACATGTACACTCACACATGTACACTCACACATGTACACTCACACAAGTACACTCACACATGTACACTCACACATGTACACTCACACAAGTACACTCACACATGTACACTCACACAAGTACACTCACACATGTACACTCACACAAGTACACTCACACATGTACACTCACACATGTACACTCACACATGTACACTCACACATGTACACTCACACATGTACACTCACACATGTACACTCACACATGTACACTCACACAAGTACACTCACACATGTACACTCACACATGTACACTCACACATGTACACTCACACAAGTACACTCACACATGTACACTCACACATGTACACTCACACAAGTACACTCACACATGTACACTCACACAAGTACACTCACACAAGTACACTCACACATGTTCACTCACACATGTACACTCACACATGTACACTCACACAAGTACACTCACACAAGTACACTCACACATGTACACTCACACAAGTACACTCACACATGTACACTCACACATGTACACTCACACAAGTACACTCACACATGTACACTCACACATGTACACTCACACATGTACACTCACACAAGTACACTCACACATGTACACTCAGACAAGTACACTCACACATGTACACTCACACATGTACACTCACACATGTACACTCACACATGTACACTCACACAAGTACACTCACACATGTACACTCACACATGTACACTCACACAAGTACACTCA
This sequence comes from Callionymus lyra, assembly GCF_982586985.1. Classification (NCBI taxonomy): domain Eukaryota; kingdom Metazoa; phylum Chordata; class Actinopteri; order Syngnathiformes; family Callionymidae; genus Callionymus; species Callionymus lyra. The sequence goes on from NC_141830.1 coordinate 537,714, forward strand.
CACAAGTACACTCACACATGTACACTCACACATGTACACTCACACATGTACACTCACACATGTACACTCACACATGTACACTCACACAAGCACACTCACACATGTACACTCACACAAGTACACTCACACAAGTACACTCACACATGTACACTCACACAAGTACACTCACACAAGTACACTCACACATGTACACTCACACATGTACTCTCACACATGTACACTCACACAAGTACACTCACACATGTACACTCACACATGTACACTCACACATGTACACTCACACAAGTACACTCACACATGTACACTCACACATGTACACTCACACATGTACACTCACACATGTACACTCACACAAGTACACTCACACAAGTACACTCACACAGTACACTCACACATGTACACTCACACATGTACACTCACACATGTACACTCACACAAGCACACTCACACATGTACACTCACACAAGTACACTCACACAAGTACACTCACACATGTACACTCACACAAGTACACTCACACAAGTACACTCACACATGTACACTCACACATGTACTCTCACACATGTACACTCACACAAGTACACTCACACATGTACACTCACACATGTACACTCACACATGTACACTCACACAAGTACACTCACACATGTACACTCACACATGTACACTCACACATGTACACTCACACATGTACACTCACACAAGTACACTCACACAAGTACACTCACACAAGTACACTCACACATGTACACTCACACATGTACACTCACACATGTACACTCACACATGTACACTCACACATGTACACTCACACAAGTACACTCACACAAGTACACTCACACATGTACACTCACACATGTACACTCACACATGTACACTCACACAAGTACACTCACACATGTACACTCACACATGTACACTCACACATGTACACTCACACAAGTACACTCACACATGTACACTCACACAAGTACACTCACACAAGTACACTCACACATGTTCACTCACACATGTACACTCACACATGTACACTCACACAAGTACACTCACACAAGTACACTCACACATGTACACTCACACAAGTACACTCACACATGTACGCTCACACATGTACACTCACACATGTACACTCACACAAGTACACTCACACATGTACACTCACACATGTACACTCACACATGTACACTCACACATGTACACTCACACATGTACACTCACACATGTACACTCACACATGTACTCTCACACAAGTACACTCACACATGTACACTCACACATGTACACTCACACATGTACACTCACACATGTACACTCACACATGTACATTCACACAAGTACACTCACACATGTACACTCACACAAGTACACTCACACAAGTACACTCACACATGTACACTCACACAAGTACACTCACACAAGTACACTCACACATGTACACTCACACAAGTACACTCACACAAGTACACTCACACATGTACACTCACACATGTACACTCACACAAGTACACTCACACAAGTACACTCACACATGTACACTCACACATGTACACTCACACATGTACACTCACACAAGTACACTCACACATGTACACTCACACATGTACACTCACACAAGTACACTCACACAAGTACACTCACACATGTACACTCACACATGTACACTCACACAAGTACACTCACACAAGTACACTCACACATGTACACTCACACATGTACACTCACACATGTACACTCACACAAGTACACTCACACATGTACACTCACACATGTACACTCACACATGTACACTCACACAAGTACACTCACACATGTACACTCACACATGTACACTCACACAAGTACACTCACACATGTACACTCACACATGTACACTCACACAAGTACACTCACACATGTACACTCACACATGTACACTCACACATGTACACTCACACATGTACACTCACACATGTACACTCACACATGTACACTCACACATGTACACTCACACAAGTACACTCACACATGTACACTCACACATGTACACTCACACAAGTACACTCACACATGTACACTCACACATGTACACTCACATAAGTACACTCACACAAGTACACTCACACAAGTACACTCACACATGTACACTCACACAAGTACACTCACACATGTACACTCACACATGTTCACTCACACATGTACACTCACACAAGTACACTCACACATGTACACTCACACAAGTACACTCACACATGTACACTCACACATGTACACTCACACATGTACACTCAAACATGTACACTCACACATGTACACTCACACATGTACACTCACACATGTACACTCACACATGTACACTCACACATGTACACTCACACATGTACACTCACACATGTACACTCACACATGTACACTCACACATGTACACTCACACATGTACACTCACCTGTCAGTACGACTCCAACTATCATCCAGGAACACAGGAAGAGGTTTCCTGCCAGAGGATTAAAGCCTGTCGTCAGCCGTCCTTGAATCAGAGTGAAGACGATCCCGAAGATCTACACACACACACACACACACACACACACACACACACACACACACACACACACACACACACACGTGAGCACCTGTCTCCCTCACCTGTCTGTCTGCAGTACCTGTGCCGAGGCGTTGAGCAAACCTGACGAGGTTCCCTCAGACTCAGGATACGTGACCTCGACCCCGAACTCAAAGCCCAGAGGAAGATACCCCGTCATGAAGAACCTACACACACATGTACACACATGTATATACACACCCGTCATGAAGAACCTACACACACATGTACACACACATGTATATACACACCCGTCATGAAGAACTCACTCACTCACTCACTCACTCACACTCACACTAACATGAACACACACACACACACACTAACATGATCACACACACACACACACACACTAACATGAACACATACATTAACATGATCACACACACACACACACACACTAACATGAACACATACATTAACATGATCACACACACACACACACACTAACATGAACACACACACACACACACACACACACACACACACCTACCCTAGGACTCCAGCAGTGAAGAACACCAGGTAGATGTTGTTCAGATCTAAAGTGAAGCTGAAGACCATCATTCCCAGAAACGACAACACATACACAACCAGAGTTGTCGCCCTGTGAACAGAAGGTTTGTGTAAATATGTGTTTATATACAATATGTACACAATATCTACGAACAGTTCATATAACTATATACAGGTGTGTGTATATGTATATATGTGTGTCATAGACTGAGGTGTGTGTGTGTAGTGTATATATATGTGTATATATGTGTGTGTCATAGACTGAGGTGTGTGTGTGTAGTGTATATATATATATATGTATATATGTGTGTCATAGACTGAGGTGTGTGTGAGTAGTGTATATATATGTGTATATATGTGTGTCATAGACTGAGGTGTGTGTGTGTAGTGTATATATATATATGTGTATATATGTGTGTCATAGACTGAGGTGTGTGTGTGTAGTGTATATATATATATGTGTATATATGTGTGTGTGTAGTGTATATATATATATATGTATATATGTGTGTCATAGACTGAGGTATGTGTGTGTAGTGTATATATATATGTGTATATATGTGTGTCATAGACTGAGGTATGTGTGTGTAGTGTATATATATATGTGTATATATGTGTGTCATAGACTGAGGTATGTGTGTGTAGTGTATATATATATATGTGTATATATGTGTGTCATAGACTGAGGTATGTGTGTGTAGTGTATATATATATATATGTGTATATATGTGTGTCATAGACTGAGGTATGTGTGTGTAGTGTATATATATATATGTGTATATATGTGTGTCATAGACTGAGGTGTGTGTGTGTAGTGTATATATATATATGTGTATATATGTGTGTGTGTAGTGTATATATATATATATGTATATATGTGTGTCATAGACTGAGGTGTGTGTGTGTAGTGTATATATATATATGTGTATATATGTGTGTCATAGACTGAGGTGTGTGTGTGTAGTGTATATATATATATGTGTATATATGTGTGTCATAGACTGAGGTGTGTGTGTGTAGTGTATATATATATATGTGTATATATGTGTGTGTGTAGTGTATATATATATATATGTATATATGTGTGTCATAGACTGAGGTATGTGTGTGTAGTGTATATATATATGTGTATATATGTGTGTCATAGACTGAGGTGTGTGTGTGTAGTGTATATATATATGTGTATATATGTGTGTCATAGACTGAGGTATGTGTGTGTAGTGTATATATATATATATGTGTGTATATATGTGTGTCATAGACTGAGGTGTGTGTGTGTAGTGTATATATATATATGTGTATATATGTGTGTGTCATAGACTGAGGTGTGTGTGTGTAGTGTATATATATATATATATGTATATATGTGTGTCATAGACTGAGGTGTGTGTGTGTAGTGTATATATATATATATATGTATATATGTGTGTCATAGACTGAGGTGTGTGTGTGTAGTGTATATATATATATATGTGTATATATGTGTGTGTCATAGACTGAGGTGTGTGTGTGTAGTGTATATATATATATGTGTATATATGTGTGTCATAGACTGAGGTGTGTGTGTAGTGTATATATATATATGTGTATATATGTGTGTCATAGACTGAGGTGTGTGTGTGTAGTGTATATATATATATGTGTATATATGTGTGTCATAGACTGAGGTGTGTGTGTGTAGTGTATATGTATATATATATATATATATATACACACATATATATATGTGTGTATCAGAGAGTAAGTGGCGCCACCTACTTGTAAGCTTTGGTATAGTCCAGCCACAGTCCACACAGAACAGATCCAACCATTCCTGCGACAACTAGAGTCAAACCGATCCTTCCAGCGTTGACCTCCTCGTCCTGCACACACAGTACTTTTATATACTTTTATACATGCTTTTATATACATTTATACATACATTTATACATACTTTTATATACATTTATACATACTTTTATACATACTTTTATACACATTTATACATACATTTATACATACTTTTATATACATTTATACATACTTTTATACATACTTTTATATACATTTATACATACTTTTATACATACTTTTATATACATTTATACATACTTTTATACATACATTTATACATACATTTATATAGATTTATACATACATTTATACATACATTTATAGATACTTTTATATACATTTATACATACTTTTATACATACATTTATACATACATTTATATAGATTTATACATACATTTATAGATACTTTTATACATACATTTATACATACATTTATATAGATTTATACATACATTTATACATACATTTATATAGATTTATACACACATTTATACACACATTTATATAGATTTATACACACATTTATACATACATTTATATAGATTTATACATACATTTATACATACATTTATATAGATTTATACACACATTTATACATACATTTATATAGATTTATACATACATTTATATAGATTTATACACACATTTATATAGATTTATACATATTTATACATACATTTATATAGATTTATACATACTTTTATATAGATTTATACATACATTTATATAGATTTTTACATACATTTATATAGATTCAACATACATTTATAGATATTTATACACACATTTATAGATATTTATACATACATTTATATAGATTTATACATACATTTATAGATATTTATACATACATTTATAGATATTTATACACACATTTATATAGATTTATACATACATTTATATAGATTTATACACACATTTATATAGATTTATACACACATTTATATAGATTTATACATACATTTGTAGATATTTATACACACATTTATATAGATTTATACACACCTTTATATAGATTTATACATACATTTATATAGATTTATACACACCTTTATATAGATTTATACATACATTTATATAGATTTATACACACATTTATATAGATTTATACACACATTTATATAGATTTATACATACATTTATATAGATTTATACACACATTTATATAGATTTATACACACATTTATATAGATTTATACATACATTTATATAGATTTATACACACATTTATATAGATTTATACACACATTTATATAGATTTATACATACATTTATATAGATTTATACACACATTTATATAGATTTATACACACATTTATAGATATTTATACACACATTTATATAGATTTATACACACCTTTATATAGATTTATACATACATTTATATAGATTTATACACACATTTATATAGATTTATACACACATTTATATAGATTTATACATACATTTATAGATATTTATACTAACATTTATATAGATTTATACATACATTTATATAGATTTATACACACATTTATATAGATTTATACATACATTTATAGGTATTTATACATACATTTATATAGATTTATACATACATTTATATAGATTTATACACACATTTATATAGATTTATACATACATTTATATAGATTTATACACACATTTATATAGATTTATACATACATTTATATAGATTTATACATACATTTATATAGATTTATACACACATTTATATAGATTTATACATACATTTATAGATATTTATACACACATTTATAGATATTTATACATACATTTATATAGATTTATACATACATTTATAGATATTTATACATACATTTATAGATATTTATACACACATTTATATAGATTTATACATACATTTATATAGATTTATACATACATTTATATAGATTTATACATACATTTATAGATATTTATACACACTTTTATATAGATTTATACATACATTTATAGATATTTATACATACATTTATAGATATTTATACATACATTTATATAGATTTATACACATATATATTCATACATATATATACACATATATATTTATACATATATATATATATACATATATATTTATACACATATATATTTATACATATATATGTACACTCATGTACTGTAGTCGAGGTCAACACTATAACGCTCAGTCTCGCGGGACTTGCATCAGTTTCCCGCCAAACTGAGCGACATCAGAGAGGACGCTAACAACTTAGCTCGTTAGCATATGGTGAAGACGCACACATAAGACTTTATAAATGACGCTAACAACTTAGCTCGTTAGCATACGGTGAAGACGCACACGTAACACTTTATAAATGACGCTAACAACTTAGCTCGTTAGCATATGGTGAAGACGCACACATAACACTTTATAAATGACGCTAACAACTTAGCTCGTTAGCATACGGTGAAGACGCACACATAACACTTTATAAATGACGCTAACAACTTAGCTCGTTAGCATATGGTGAAGACGCACACATAAGACTTTATAAATGACGCTAACAACTTAGCTCGTTAGCATACGGTGAAGACGCACACGTAACACTTTATAAATGACGCTAACAACTTAGCTCGTTAGCATACGGTGAAGACGCACACATAACACTTTATAAAAGACGCTAACAACTTAGCTCGTTAGCATACGGTGAAGACGCACACATAACACTTTATAAATGACGCTAACAACTTAGCTCGTTAGCATACGGTGAAGACGCACACATAACCCTTTATAAATGACGCTAACAACTTAGCTCGTTAGCATACGGTGAAGACGTACACATAACACTTTATAAATTATGCTAACAACTTAGCTCTTTAGCATACGGTGAAGACGTACACATAACACTTTATAAAAGACGCTAACAACTTAGCTCGTTAGCATACGGTGAAGACGCACACATAACACTTTATAAATGACGCTAACAACTTAGCTCGTTAGCATATGGTGAAGACGCACACATAAGACTTTATAAATGACGCTAACAACTTAGCTCGTTAGCATACGGTGAAGACGCACACGTAACACTTTATAAATGACGCTAACAACTTAGCTCGTTAGCATACGGTGAAGACGCACACATAACACTTTATAAAAGACGCTAACAACTTAGCTCGTTAGCATACGGTGAAGACGCACACATAAGACTTTATAAATGACGCTAACAACTTAGCTCGTTAGCATACGGTGAAGACGCACACATAACACTTTATAAATGACGCTAACAACTTAGCTCGTTAGAATACGGTGAAGACGTACACATAACACTTTATAAATTATGCTAACAACTTAGCTCGTTAGCATACGGTGAAGACGTACACATAACACTTTATAAAAGACGCTAACAACTTAGCTCGTTAGCATACGGTGAAGACGCACACATAACACTTTATAAATGACGCTAACAACTTAGCTCGTTAGCATACGGTGAAGATGCACACATAACACTTTATAAAAGACGCTAACAACTTAGCTCGTTAGCATACGGTGAAGACGCACACATAACACTTTATAAATGACGCTAACAACTTAGCTCGTTGGTGTCTTGGATCACTAGTGTTTGACTAGATCATAAGTCAGTATTACTTCACTGGATCACTAGTGTTTGACTAGATCATAAGTTAGTATTACTTCACTGGATCACTAGTGTTTGACTAGATCATAAGTCAGTATTACTTCACTGGATCACTAGTGTTTGACTAGATCATAAGTTAGTATTACTTCACTGGATCACTAGTGTTTGACTAGATCATAAGTTAGTATTACTTCACTGGATCACTAGTGTTTGACTAGATCATAAGTTAGTATTACTTCACTGGATCATTAGTGTTTGACTAGATCATAAGTTAGTATTACTTCACTGGATCACTAGTGTTTGACTAGATCATAAGTTAGTATTACTTCACTGGATCACTAGTGTTTGACTAGATCATAAGTTAGTATTACTTCACTGGATCACTAGTGTTTGACTAGATCATAAGTTAGTATTACTTCACTGGATCACTAGTGTTTGACTAGATCATAAGTTAGTATTACTTCACTGGATCACTAGTGTTTGACTAGATCATAAGTTAGTATTACTTCACTGGATCACTAGTGTTTGACTAGATCATAAGTTAGTATTACTTCACTGGATCACTAGTGTTTGACTAGATCATAAGTTAGTATTACTTCACTGGATCACTAGTGTTTGACTAGATCATAAGTTAGTATTACTTCACTGGATCACTAGTGTTTGACTAGATCATAAGTTAGTATTACTTCACTGGATCACTAGTGTTTGACTAGATCATAAGTTAGTATTACTTCACTGGATCACTAGTGTTTGACTAGATCATAAGTTAGTATTATTTCACTGGATCACTAGTCTTTGACTAGATCACAAGTTAGTATAACTTCACTGGATCACTAGTCTTTGACTAGATCACAAGTTAGTATTATTTCACTGGATCACTAGTGTTTGACTAGATCATAAGTTAGTATAACTTCACTGGATCACTAGTGTTTGACTAGATCATAAGTTAGTATTACTTCACTGGATCACTAGTGTTTGACTAGATCATAAGTCAGTATTACTTCACTGGATCACTAGTGTTTGACTAGATCATAAGTTAGTATTACTTCACTGGATCACTAGTGTTTGACTAGATCATAAGTCAGTATTACTTCACTGGATCACTAGTGTTTGACTAGATCATAAGTTAGTATTACTTCACTGGATCACTAGTGTTTGACTAGATCATAAGTTAGTATTACTTCACTGGATCACTAGTGTTTGACTAGATCATAAGTTAGTATTACTTCACTGGATCACTAGTGTTTGACTAGATCATAAGTTAGTATTACTTCACTGGATCACTAGTGTTTGACTAGATCATAAGTTAGTATTACTTCACTGGATCACTAGTGTTTGACTAGATCATAAGTTAGTATTACTTCACTGGATCACTAGTGTTTGACTAGATCATAAGTTAGTATTACTTCACTGGATCACTAGTGTTTGACTAGATCATAAGTTAGTATTACTTCACTGGATCACTAGTGTTTGACTAGATCATAAGTTAGTATTACTTCACTGGATCACTAGTGTTTGACTAGATCATAAGTTAGTATTACTTCACTGGATCACTAGTGTTTGACTAGATCATAAGTTAGTATTACTTCACTGGATCACTAGTGTTTGACTAGATCATAAGTTAGTATTACTTCACTGGATCACTAGTGTTTGACTAGATCATAAGTTAGTATTATTTCACTGGATCACTAGTCTTTGACTAGATCACAAGTTAGTATTATTTCACTGGATCACTAGTCTTTGACTAGATCACAAGTTAGTATAACTTCACTGGATCACTAGTCTTTGACTAGATCACAAGTTAGTATTATTTCACTGGATCACTAGTGTTTGACTAGATCATAAGTTAGTATAACTTCACTGGATCACTAGTGTTTGACTAGATCATAAGTTAGTATTATTTCACTGGATCACTAGTGTTTGACTAGATCATAAGTTAGTATTACTCCACTGGATCACTAGTGTTTGACTAGATCATAAGTTAGTATTACTTCACTGGATCACTAGTGTTTGACTAGATCATAAGTTAGTATTACTTCACTGGATCACTAGTGTTTAACTAGATCATAAGTTAGTATTACTTCACTGGATCACTAGTGTTTGACTAGATCATAAGTTAGTATTACTTCACTGGATCACTAGTGTTTGACTAGATCATAAGTTAGTATTACTTCACTGGATCACTAGTGTTTGACTAGATCATAAGTTAGTATTATTTCACTGGATCACTAGTCTTTGACTAGATCACAAGTTAGTATAACTTCACTGGATCACTAGTCTTTGACTAGATCACAAGTTAGTATTATTTCACTGGATCACTAGTGTTTGACTAGATCATAAGTTAGTATAACTTCACTGGATCACTAGTGTTTGACTAGATCATAAGTTAGTATTATTTCACTGGATCACTAGTGTTTGACTAGATCATAAGTTAGTATTACTTCACTGGATCACTAGTGTTTGACTAGATCATAAGTTAGTATTACTCCACTGGATCACTAGTGTTTGACTAGATCATAAGTTAGTATTACTTCACTGGATCACTAGTGTTTGACTAGATCATAAGTTAGTATTACTTCACTGGATCACTAGTGTTTGACTAGATCATAAGTTAGTATTACTTCACTGGATCACTAGTGTTTGACTAGATCATAAGTTAGTATTACTTCACTGGATCACTAGTGTTTAACTAGATCATAAGTTAGTATTACTTCACTGGATCACTAGTGTTTGACTAGATCATAAGTTAGTATTACTTCACTGGATCACTAGTGTTTGACTAGATCATAAGTTAGTATTACTTCACTGGATCACTAGTGTTTGACTAGATCATAAGTTAGTATTACTTCACTGGATCACTAGTGTTTGACTAGATCATAAGTTAGTATTACTTCACTGGATCACTAGTGTTTGACTAGATCATAAGTTAGTATTACTTCACTGGATCACTAGTGTTTGACTAGATCATAAGTTAGTATTACTTCACTGGATCACTAGTGTTTGACTAGATCATAAGTTAGTATTACTTCACTGGATCACTAGTGTTTGACTAGATCATAAGTTAGTATTACTTCACTGGATCACTAGTGTTTGACTAGATCATAAGTTAGTATTACTTCACTGGATCACTAGTGTTTGACTAGATCATAAGTTAGTATTACTTCACTGGATCACTAGTGTTTGACTAGATCATAAGTTAGTATTACTTCACTGGATCACTAGTGTTTGACTAGATCATAAGTTAGTATTACTTCACTGGATCACTAGTGTTTGACTAGATCATAAGTTAGTATTACTTCACTGGATCACTAGTGTTTGACTAGATCATAAGTTAGTATTACTTCACTGGATCACTAGTGTTTGACTAGATCACAAGTTAGTATTACTTCACTGGATCACTAGTGTTTGACTAGATCACAAGTTAGTATTACTTCACTGGATCACTAGTGTTTGACTAGATCATAAGTTAGTATTACTTCACTGGATCACTAGTGTTTGACTAGATCATAAGTTAGTATTACTTCACTGGATCACTAGTGTTTGACTAGATCATAAGTTAGTATTACTTCACTGGATCACTAGTGTTTGACTAGATCATAAGTTAGTATTACTTCACTGGATCACTAGTGTTTGACTAGATCATAAGTTAGTATTACTTCACTGGATCACTAGTGTTTGACTAGATCATAAGTTAGTATTACTTCACTGGATCACTAGTGTTTGACTAGATCATAAGTTAGTATTACTTCACTGGATCACTAGTGTTTGACTAGATCATAAGTTAGTATTACTTCACTGGATCACTAGTGTTTGACTAGATCATAAGTTAGTATTACTTCACTGGATCACTAGTGTTTGACTAGATCATAAGTTAGTATTACTTCACTGGATCACTAGTGTTTGACTAGATCATAAGTTAGTATTACTTCACTGGATCACTAGTGTTTGACTAGATCATAAGTTAGTATTACTTCACTGGATCACTAGTGTTTGACTAGATCATAAGTTAGTATTACTTCACTGGATCACTAGTGTTTGACTAGATCACAAGTTAGTATTACTTCACTGGATCACTAGTGTTTGACTAGATCATAAGTTAGTATTACTTCACTGGATCACTAGTGTTTGACTAGATCATATGCAAGTGTATGTGTGTGTGTGTTTAGGTGTGTGTGAGTGTGAGTGTGTGTGTGTTCAGGTGTGTGTGTGTGTGAGTGTGTTGTCGAGCGCAGCAGGAATGTGTGATGCTAACAGTTGTGACAGTTTTTCTTCTCTTCAAAGTGTTTCCCAGCGACGTCATGTCACTTCCTGTCTGGAGCGAACAAAGAAGACGACGAGGGAGAAGGTCGAGTGTCACATGATGTGTGTGTGTGTGTGTGTGTGTGTGTGTGTGTGTGTGTGTGTGTGTGTGTGTGTGTGTGTGTGTGTGTGTGTGTGTGTGTGTGTGTGTGTGTGTTCACCTCGTAGCAGGTCATGATCATCTGGTTCAGCAGCGTCGACACAGAGTAGAAAGAGCCAGTCATGATCCCTGCAACACAAGTACACACTTGTACACACAAGTACACACATACAAGCATACACAATTTCATACATGTACAAACATGTCAACACAAATACACACACATGTACACCCAAGTACACATATGTACACACAAGTACACACAAGTACACAGATGTACATAGATGTACACACAAGTACAAAAATGTAGACACAGGTACACACAAGTAGACACAAGTACACACGAGAACACACAAGAACACAGATGTACACACAAGTAAACAAATGTAGATACAAGTACACAGATGTACACACAAGTACACACAAGTAGACACAAACACACAGATGTACACACAAGTAGACAAATGTACACATAAGTACACACAAGTAGACACAAACACACAGACGTACAGAAGTAGACAAATTTACACATGTGTACACACAAGTACACAAATGTACACACAAGTAGACACAAGTACACAGAAGTACACACAAGTAGACAAATGTACACATAAGTACACACAAGTAGACACAAGTACACAGATGTACACACAAGTAGACACAAGTACACAGACGTACACACAAGTAGACACAAACACACAGACGTACACACAAGTAGACACAAGTACACAGACATCCACACAAGTAGACACAAGTACACACAGACGTACACACAAGTAGACACATGTACACAGACGTACACACAAGTAGACACAAGTACACACAGACGTACACACGAGTAGACACAAGTACACACAGACGTACACACAAGTAGACACATGTACACAGACGTACACACGAGTAGACACATGTACACAGACGTACACACGAGTAGACACATGTACACAGACGTACACACGAGTACACACAAGTAGAAACAAACACACAGACGTACACACGAGTAGACACAAGTACACACAGACGTACACACGAGTAGACACGAGTACACACAGACGTACACACGAGTAGACACGAGTACACACAGACGTACACACGAGTAGACACAAGTACACACAGACGTACACACAAGTAGACACATGTACACAGACGTACACGCGAGTAGACACATGTACACAGACGTACACACGAGTACACACAAGTACACACAAGTAGAAACAAACACACAGACGTACACACGAGTAGACACAAGTACACACAGACGTACACACGAGTAGACACAAGTACACACAGACGTACACACAAGTAGAAACAAACACACAGACGTACACACAAGTACACACAGACGTACACACGAGTAGACACAAGTACACACAGACGTACACACGAGTAGACACAAACACACAGACGTACACACGAGTAGACACAAGTACACACAGACGTACACACGAGTAGACACAAGTACACACAGACGTACACACGAGTAGACACAAACACACAGACGTACACACGAGTAGACACAAGTACACACAGACGTACACACGAGTAGACACAAGTACACACAGACGTACACACGAGTAGACACAAACACACAGACGTACACACGAGTAGACACAAGTACACACAGACGTACACACGAGTAGACACAAACACACAGACGTACACACGAGTAGACACAAGTACACACAGACGTACACACGAGTAGACACAAACACACAGACGTACACACGAGTACACACAAGTACACACAAGTAGAAACAAACACACAGACGTACACACGAGTAGACACGAGTACATACAGACGTACACACGAGTAGACACAAGTACACACAGACGTACACACGAGTAGACACGAGTACACACAGACATACACACGAGTAGACACGAGTACACACAGACGTACACACGAGTAGACACAAGTACACACAGACGTACACACAAGTAGACACATGTACACAGACATACACACGAGTAGACACATGTACACAGACGTACACACGAGTAGACACAAGTACACACAGACGTACACACGAGTAGACACAAACACACAGACGTACACACGAGTAGACACAAGTACACACAGACGTACACACGAGTAGACACAAGTACACACAGACGTACACACGAGTAGACACAAACACACAGACGTACACACGAGTACACACAAGTACACACAAGTAGAAACAAACACACAGACGTACACACGAGTAGACACAAGTACACACAGACGTACACACGAGTAGACACGAGTACACACAGACGTACACACGAGTAGACACGAGTACATACAGACGTACACACGAGTAGACACAAGTACACACAGACGTACACACGAGTAGACACGAGTACACACAGACATACACACGAGTAGACACGAGTACACACAGACGTACACACGAGTAGACACAAGTACACACAGACGTACACACAAGTAGACACATGTACACAGACATACACACGAGTAGACACATGTACACAGACGTACACACGAGTAGACACAAGTACACACAGACGTACACACGAGTAGAAACAAACACACAGACGTACACACGAGTAGAAACAAACACACAGACGTACACACATATATACACAAGTACACACAGACGTACACACGAGTAGACACAAGTACACACAAACGTACACACAGGTAGAAACAAACACACAGACGTACACACGAGTAGACACAAGTACACACAGACGTACACACGAGTAGACACAAGTACACACAGACGTACACACAAGTAGACACAAGTACACACAGACGTACACACGAGTAGACACAAGTACACACGAGTAGACACAAGTACACACAGACGTACACACAAGTAGAAACAAACACACAGACGTACACACGAGTACACACTAGTACACACAGACGTACACACGAGTACACACGAGTAGACACAAGTACACACAGACGTACACACAAGTACACACGAGTACACACAAGTAGAAACAAACACACAGACGTACACACGAGTAGACACAAGTACACACAGACGTACACACGAGTAGACACGAGTACACACAGACGTACACACGAGTAGACACAAGTACACACAGACGTACACACGAGTAGACACAAGTACACACAGACATACACACGAGTACACACTAGTACACACAGACGTACAAACAAGTACACACAAGTAGACACAAGTACACACAGACGTACACACAAGTACACACAGACGTATACACGAGTACACACTAGTACACACAGACGTACACACGAGTAGACACAAGTACACACAGACGTACACACGAGTACACACGAGTACACACACAGGTGATGAGGTCACGTCTCACCGTAGGTGAGCAGCAGCAGCACGAAGGCTCTGTTCTGCACCAGGTTGAGGACGGAGCGACTGTAAGCGTAGTCTGCAGAAGGACACACTGGAAGGACGGCCTGGGCCTGGCTGGGCGGCAAAGGAGGTCGATCTGTGATGACTGAACACACACACATGTACACACATGTTAACACAACATCACACATCTGTGCTTGACTGACAGCTGCACTCACATGTGTGTGTGTGTGTCTGTGTGTGTGTACTTGTGTGTGTGTGTGTGTGTGTGCACATGTGTGTGTGTCTATGTGTGTACATGTGTGTGTACGTGTCTGTGTGTGTGTACTTGTGTGTGTGTGTGTGTGTACGTGTGTGTACATGTGTATATATATGTGTGTACTTGTGTGTGTACATGTGTATATATGTGTGTACATGTGTATGTACATGTGTATATATGTGTGTACATGTGTATATACTTGTGAATATATATGTGTGTACGTGTGTGTACATGTGTATGTACATGTGTATATATGTGTGTACATGTGTATATATATGTGTGTACATGTGTGTGTACATGTGTGTGTGCATGTCTGTGTGTGTGTACATGTGTGTGTACATGTGTATATATGTGTGTACATGTGTGTACATTAATGTGTGTGTCTGTGTGTACATTAATGTGTGTCTGTGTGTACATTAATGTGTGTGTACATTAATGTGTGTGTCTGTATGTACATTAATGTGTGTGTCTGTGTGTATATTAATGTGTGTGTACATGTGTGTACATGTGTATATATGTGTGTACGTGTGTGTACATGTGTATATATGTGTGTACATGTGTATATATGTGTGTACGTGTGTGTACATGTGTATATATGTGTGTACATGTGTATGTACTTGTGTATATATATGTGTGTACATGTGTATGTACTTGTGAATATATATGTGTGTACGTGTGTGTACATGTGTATATATGTGTGTACATGTGTGTACATGTGTGTACATGTGTGTACATGTGTGTACATGTGTATATATATGTGTGTACATGTGTGTACATGTGTATATATGTGTGTACATGTGTATGTACTTGTGAATATATATGTGTGTAAGTGTGTGTACATGTGTATATATGTGTGTACATGTGTGTACATGTGTATATATATGTGTGTACATGTGTATGTACATGTGTATATATGTGTGTACATGTGTATGTACTTGTGAATATATATGTGTGTACGTGTGTGTACATGTGTATATATGTGTGTACATGTGTGTACATGTGTATATATGTGTGTACGTGTGTGTACATGTGTATATATGTGTGTACGTGTGTGTACATGTGTATATATGTGTGTACATGTGTGTGTACATGTGTATATATGTGTGTACATGTGTATGTACATGTGTATATATGTGTGTACATGTGTGTACATGTGTATGTACATGTGTGTACATGTGTGTACATGTGTATGTACATGTGTGTATATGTGTATGTACATGTGTATATATGTGTGTACATGTGTGTACATGTGTATGTACATGTGTATATATGTGTGTACTTGTGTGTACTTGTGTGTACATGTATATATATGTGTGTACATGTGTGTATATGTGTATGTACATGTGTATATATGTGTATACATGTGTGTACATGTGTATGTACATGTGTATATATGTGTGTACATGTGTATATATGTGTGTACATGTGTATGTACATGTGTATATATGTGTGTACATGTGTGTACATGTGTATATATGTGTGTACTTGTGTGTACTTGTGTGTACATGTGTATATATACGTGTGTACTTGTGTGTACATGTGTGTACATGTGTGTACTTGTGTGTACATGTGTATATATACGTGTGTACTGGTGTGTACATGTGTATATATACGTGTGTACTTGTGTGTACTTGTACCCAGCAGTGTGAGGATGAACAGTCCAGTAGAAACCGCAGCAGTTCCATAAAACATGACGCTGATGTTGAGACTCGTCAGCTCGACGTCATCAGGAGTGTTTGGAACCAGGAGTGGAGGGAGGAGGAACCCTATGGCTGTTCCTAACTACACACAAGTACACACAAGTACACACACATGTACACACAAGTACACACAAGTACACACAAGTACACACACGTACACACAAGTACACACAAGTACACACACGTACACACACGTACACACAAGTACACACACATGTACACACAAGTACACACACGTACACACACGTACACACACGTACACACAAGTACACACATATACATGTACACACAAGTACACACAAGTACACACATGTACACACATATACATGTACACACAAGTACACACAAGTACACATGTACACACAAGTACACACATGTACACACACACAAGTACACACATATATACACAAGTACACACACACAAGTACACACATATATACACAAGTACACACATGTACACACATACACATGTACACACATATACATGTACACACAAGTACACACAAGTACACACATGTACACACATATACATGTACACACAAGTACACACAAGTACACACATGTACACACATATACATGTACACACAAGTACACACAAGTACACATGTACACACAAGTACACACATGTACACACACACAAGTACACACATATATACACAAGTACACACATGTACACACAAGTACACGCATGTACACACACACACATACACACAAGTACACACATATATACACAAGTACACACACACACATGTACACACACACACACACACACACACACGTACATACACGTTAATTTATACACACACGTTAATGTAAACACACATGTTAATGTATATATATATATATATATATACACACATTATTGTATACACAGATTAATGTACACACACAGAGACACATTAATGTACACACACAGAGACACACATGAATGTACACACAGAGACACAAACGTTAATGTACACACACAGACACACGTTAATGTAGACACACATTAATGTACACACACAGACACGCGTCAATGTAGACACACATTAATGTACACACACAGACACACATTAATGTACACACACAGAGACACAAATTAATGTACACACACATTAATGTACACACAGACACACACATTAATGTACACACAGACACACATTAATGTACACACAGACACACACATTAATGTACACACACAGACACACACATTAATGTACACACACATTAATATACACACAGACACACACATTAATGTACAAACAGACACACACATTAATGTACACAGACACACACATTAATGTACACACAGACACACATTAATGTACACACAGACACACATTAATGTACACACAGACACACACATTAATGTACACACACAGACACACACATTAATGTACACACACATTAATATACACACAGACACACACATTAATGTACAAACAGACACACACACATTAATGTACACAGACACACACATTAATGTACACACAGACACACATTAATGTACACACAGACACACACATTAATGTACACACAGACACACACATTAATGTACAAACAGACACACACATTAATGTACACACAGACACACACATTAATGTACACACGGACACACACATTAATGTACACACAGACACACATTAATGTACACACGGACACACACATTAATGTACACACAGACACACATTAATGTAAACATGGACACACACATTAATGTACACACAGACACACATTAATGTACACACGGACACATACATTAATATACACACGAACACACACATTAATGTACACACAGACACACATTAATGTACACACGGACACACATTAATGTACACACGGACACACACATTAATGTACACACAGACACACATTAATGTACACACTGACACACACATTAATGTACACACAGACACACATTAATGTACACACACATTAATATACACACGGACACACACATTAATGTACACACGGACACACACATTAATGTACACACAGACACACATTAATGTACACACAGACACACATTAATGTACACACAGACACACACATTAATGTACACATGGACACACACATTAATGTACACACAGACACACAAATTAATGTACACACAGACACACATTAATGTACACACGGAGACACACGTTAATGTACACACACATTAATATACACACGGAGACACACATTAATGTACACACAGACACACATTAATGTACACACGGAGACACACATTAATGTACACACACATTAATATACACACGGAGACACACATTAATGTACACACAGACACACATTAATGTACACACGGAGACACACATTAATGTACACACACATTAATATACACACGGAGACACACATTAATGTACACACACATTAATGTACACACAGAAACACACATTAATGTACACACAGACACACATTAATGTACACACGGACACACACATTAATGTACACACACATTAATATACACACAGACACACACATTAATGTACACACGGACACACACATTAATGTACACACACATTAATATACACACAGACACACACATTAATATACACACGGACACACATTAATGTACACACAGACACACACATTAATATACACACGGACACACATTAATATACACACGGACACACACATTAATGTACACACAGACACACATTAATGTA
The DNA here is from genome assembly GCF_982586985.1 of Callionymus lyra. Taxonomy (NCBI): domain Eukaryota; kingdom Metazoa; phylum Chordata; class Actinopteri; order Syngnathiformes; family Callionymidae; genus Callionymus; species Callionymus lyra. The sequence continues at coordinate 558,529 of NC_141830.1, forward strand.
CACACAGACACACATTAATATACACACAGACACACACATTAATGTACACACAGACACACATTAATGTACACACAGACACACATTAATGTACACACGGACACACACATTAATGTACACACAGACACACATTAATATACACACAGACACACACATTAATGTACACACAGACACACATTAATGTACACACAGACACACATTAATGTACACACGGACACACACATTAATGTACACACAGACACACATTAATATACACACAGACACACATTAATGTACACACGGACACACACATTAATGTACACACAGACACACATTAATGTACACACAGACACACATTAATGTACACACGGACACACACATTAATGTACACACAGACACACATTAATATACACACAGACACACACATTAATGTACACACAGACACACATTAATGTACACACAGACACACATTAATGTACACACGGACACACACATTAATGTACACACAGACACACATTAATATACACACAGACACACATTAATGTACACACAGACACACACATTAATGTACACACAGACACACACACGCGACAGTTGCTGACTTGTGTGTGCGACAAACAAAGCATTGTTGACTTGTGGGTCGGCGATGAGAGAAGTTGTGTAGCGGGTTCCGGAGCGGCCGGTGTGCGTGTGTGTGTGTGTGTGCGCGCGTGCGCGCGTCTCACCTGGTTGCCCAGCACCGCGCACGCGCAGGCCGTGGACACCTCTCGCGGTCCGAACCACACGCACGCGAGGCGCGAGGGCAGGCCGAGGATGAACACCTGAGCCACTGCGCAGATCACCTGCGCGGTCACGCTCACGCCGAACAGGTGCGGACCCACGCTCGCGCACTTGAGCCACGCGCCCGCGCAGTTGAGACCCGAGCCCAGCACGCACGTGAGCCGCAGACCCCTCCGGTCCAGCAGCCAGGTGGCGGGAAAGATGAGCGGCAGGTAGACCAGCATGTAGACCAGGCTGAGCCAGTTCACCTGCTCCACGCTCACCTGGTAGAAGCGCGTGAACACGTGCGTGATGATGCTGTACTGGATCCACTGGAAGGCGTTGACCAGCGAGTACAGGCTGAACACGACCAGAACCACGAAGCGGCGGCGGAACACGCGGGTCTCGCGAGGCTCCGCCCCCGGCAGCATCCGGTCCGTCTCGCCCGGACCCGGCTCGGTTCGGACCGCATCCTCATCCGGGGCTTTCCCGTTGGCGAGCGCAGGTGCGGCGCTGTGCGCGTGCGCGTGCTCCGCGACCATCGCGCCGACGACGAGACAGAGAACCGGGTCGAGATCCTTCAGGGAGTCCAACCCGAGACCAGCATCCGAACCGACGGGTCTGAGAGGCTTGTGTTCCGCCGACAGGCGAGCCGCGTCAGCCAATGGGAGGCGAGGAGCGACCCGGACGCGGTGACGTCACTCGGTGTTTGCTTTGGCGCGCGAGTGATGGAGCGTCTCCTGGACCCTCTGGACCCTCTGGACCCTCTGGACCCTCTGGACCCTCTGGACCCTCTCCTGGACCCTCCTGGACTCTCTGGACCCTCTGGACCCCCCGCGGGTTCTGACCCACATCTGCTTCGATCTGATCAGGTTTCCGGTTGCCGTGGAAACGAGCATCAGGTCCAGACTGACGGAACCGAGCCGAGTCCAGGACTGAGAAGACACTTCCGGGACCACCTGAGGACCCCGGCTCACTCCTCCTCCGCCCACCAGCGCCCCCGCGCGGCCAGAGGGAGGCATTACATGAACGATTTATTTAGGAGACACACGTGTATGAGACACAGTAACACACATAGAGACACACACACAGACACACACATGAAACACACATGTATGAGACACAGACACACACATGAAACACACATGTATGAGACACAGACACACACACACATGAAACACACATGTATGAGACACAGACACACACATGTATGAGACACACACATAGAGACACACACACATAGAGACACACACATGAGACACACACATAGAGACACACACATGTATGAGACACAGACACACACATAGAGACACACACATGTATGAGACACACACATAGAGACACACACACATAGAGACACACACATAGAGGCACACACATGTATGAGACACAGACACACACATAGAGACACACACATGTATGAGACACACACATAGAGACACACACACATAGAGACACACACATAGAGGCACACACATGTATGAGACACAGACAAACACATAGAGACACACACATAGAGGCACACACATGTATGAGACACAGACACACACATAGAGACACACACATGTATGAGACACACACATGAGAAACACATGTGTGAGACACAGACACACACATAGAGACACACACATGTATGAGACACACACATGGAGACACACACACAGACACACACATGAGACACACACATGAGACACACACATGAGACACAGTCATGTGACACACACACACACATAGAGACACACACATGAGACACAGTCATGTGACACACACAGACACACACACACACACAGACACACACACACACAGACACACACACACACACAGACACACACACACACATAGACACACACACACAGACACACACAGACACACACATAGACACACACACACAGACACACACATAGAGACACAGACACACACACACACACACAGACACACACACACAGACACACACACACACACATAGACACACACACACAGACACACACCCACACACACACACACACAGACACACACACACACACAGACACACACATACACACACACACACACACACACACACACTAACATGAACACACACACAGACAGACACACACACACACATAGACACACACACAGACACACACACACACACACACACACACACACACACACACACAGTCATGTGACTCGTGGAACATGAACTGTGTTCTCGGGGCGTCTGGACCTGCAGGTCAGAACTGAGCTGAACCTCCAACAGAGTCTCGGTTGGAAACTGAAGCTGTGAAAACATTGATCTCCGTCCCTCTGAACACTCTTGGAACCATGAGTGTGTAGGTGTGTGTGTGTGTGATCCTGATCCTGTGTGTGTTTGTGATCCTGATCCTGTGTGTGTTTGTGATCCTGATCCTGATCCTGATCCTGTTTGTGTTTGTGATCCTGATCCTGTGTGTGTTTGTGATCCTGATCCTGTTTGTGTTTGTGATCCTGATCCTGTGTGTGTTTGTGATCCTGATCCTGTTTGTGTTTGTGATCCTGATCCTGTTTGTGTTTGTGATCCTGATCCTGATCCTGTTTGTGTTTGTGTTTGTGATCCTGATCCTGTTTGTGTTTGTGTGTGTGTTTGTGATCCTGATCCTGTTTGTGTTTGTGTTTGTGATCCTGATCCTGTTTGTGTTTGTGTTTGTGATCCTGATCCTGATCCTGATCCTGTTCGTGTTTGTGTTTGTGATCCTGATCCTGATCCTGATCCTGTTTGTGTTTGTGTTTGTGATCCTGATCCTGATCCTGATCCTGTTTGTGTTTGTGATCCTGATCCTGTTCGTGTTTGTGTTTGTGTTTGTGATTGTGATCCTACTAGATCGGCAGAAGGAACCGTCGTTTCACACACACACGCACACACACACACACACACACACACATAAACACACACACACAAATACACACACATAAACACACATACACACACATACGCACACATAAACACACACACACAAATACACACACAAACACAAACACACACACACATACACACACATACGCACACATACACACACACACACACACACACACACACACACACACACACACACTGACTCAGTGGAAATGAAGATTGAATGATTTGTTTATAGATGGTTCGTCACAATGAAACTAAAAACATTCCCAGAAATGTTCAGTAAACAAACAAATAATACAACGTTTACTATTTTTTCTTTTTTTTTGGTGTATTGTTGATACGTCACATCCGTCAGAAATCGTCATTTCCCGTCTGTCAATACTGTCAGTACAGGATCTACAGTGTCCGGTGTCGCTACAATATATGTCCCCCCCCCCACTTCCTACGTGATGACGTCACACGCTGCATATGCAAACGTCTCTTTAAAGTATTTTTATGGGTTAAAGAAACGTCACCAGAACGTTTACATGATACTTTTTACCTCATAAAACATTTCTATTGACAAGAAGACGATCTTCGTCAACATAATCACTCTCTTTCACTTCCTGGTCTGACGATCATGTGACTTTGACAGCAAGTGTCTGCGAGGCTGTTTTACTGATAATAATATAATAATATAATAACATAATAATAACACACAACTGTACAATGGAATACAAACATTCGAGTTCCGAAATAATTCGCTTTTCAAATAACAAAAATGCTCGTCAACTCGCCCGGAACCTTCGCGTCCTCGCTTGTTTCTCCCGGAAGCCAGTTCGTCTTTTTCCGGTGTAAACAAACGTTGGCGGCAAAAATGGACTCGCATCATACAGAGAAGACTTCAGACGAAACCAAACAGGACTACAGAGTTCGGGTTTGTTCCAGACGCACAGTTTCGGAACAAATCGAGAAATACAAACTAGTTTTGAGTAAAACTTTAGACGAGCAGGAGCAGCTGGAGGAGGAGACGAGAAGAGTTTTACTGCAGGAGCTGCTGGCGGTGAGTGTCACAGTTATATGTGTCCTCTAGTCTGTGTCCTCTAGTCTGTGTTCTCTAGTCTGTGTCCTCTAGTCTGTGTTCTCTAGTCTGTGTCCTCTAGTCTGTGTCCTCTAGTCTGTGTTCTCTAGTCTATGTTCTCTAGTCTGTGTTCTCTAGTCTGTGTCCTCTAGTCTGTGTCCTCTAGTCTGTGTTCTCTAGTCTGTGTCCTCTAGTCTGTGTTCTCTAGTCTGTGTTCTCTAGTCTGTGTCCTCTAGTCTATGTTCTCTAGTCTATGTCCTCTAGTCTGTGTTCTCTAGTCTATGTCCTCTAGTCTGTGTCCTCTAGTCTATGTTCTCTAGTCTGTGTTCTCTAGTCTGTGTCCTCTAGTCTGTGTCCTCTAGTCTGTGTTCTCTAGTCTGTGTCCTCTAGTCTATGTTCTCTAGTCTATGTCCTCTAGTCTGTGTCCTCTAGTCTATGTTCTCTAGTCTGTGTTCTCTAGTCTGTGTCCTCTAGTCTATGTTCTCTAGTCTGTGTTCTCTAGTCTGTGTCCTCTAGTCTATGTTCTCTAGTCTGTGTCCTCTAGTCTATGTTCTCTAGTCTATGTCCTCTAGTCTGTGTCCTCTAGTCTATGTTCTCTAGTCTGTGTTCTCTAGTCTGTGTCCTCTAGTCTATGTCCTCTAGTCTGTGTTCTCTAGTCTGTGTCCTCTAGTCTGTGTCCTCTAGTCTGTGTTCTCTAGTCTGTGTTCTCTAGTCTGTGTCCTCTAGTCTGTGTCCTCTAGTCTGTGTCCTCTAGTCTGTGTCCTTTAGTCTGTGTTCTCTAGTCTGTGTTCTCTAGTCTGTGTTCTCTAGTCTATGTTCTCTAGTCTGTGTCCTCTAGTCTGTGTTCTCTAGTCTGTGTCCTCTAGTCTGTGTTCTCTAGTCTGTGTTCTCTAGTCTGTGTTCTCTAGTATGTGTCCTCTAGTCTGTGTTCTCTAGTCTGTGTTCTCTAGTCTGTGTTCTCTAGTCTGTGTTCTCTAGTCTGTGTTCTCTAGTCTGTGTCCTCTAGTCTGTGTTCTCTAGTCTGTGTCCTCTAGTCTGTGTTCTCTAGTCTGTGTTCTCTAGTCTGTGTTCTCTAGTCTGTGTTCTCTAGTCTATGTCCTCTAGTCTATGTTCTCTAGTCTATGTTCTCTAGTCTGTGTTCTCTAGTCTGTGTCCTCTAGTCTGTGTCCTCTAGTCTGTGTCCTCTAGTCTGTGTTCTCTAGTCTGTGTTCTCTAGTCTGTGTTCTCTAGTCTGTGTCCTCTAGTCTGTGTCCTCTAGTCTGTGTCCTCTAGTCTGTGTCCTCTAGTCTGTGTCCTCTAGTCTGTGTTCTCTAGTCTGTGTTCTCTAGTCTGTGTTCTCTAGTCTGTGTCCTCTAGTCTGTGTCCTCTAGTCTGTGTCCTCTAGTCTGTGTCCTCTAGTCTGTGTTCTCTAGTCTGTGTTCTCTAGTCTATGTTCTCTAGTCTGTGTTCTCTAGTCTGTGTCCTCTAGTCTGTGTCCTCTAGTCTGTGTCCTCTAGTCTATGTTCTCTAGTCTGTGTTCTCTAGTCTGTGTCCTCTAGTCTGTGTCCTCTAGTCTGTGTTCTCTAGTCTGTGTCCTCTAGTCTGTGTCCTCTAGTCTGTGTTCTCTAGTCTATGTTCTCTAGTCTGTGTTCTCTAGTCTGTGTCCTCTAGTCTGTGTCCTCTAGTCTGTGTCCTCTAGTCTGTGTCCTCTAGTCTGTGTTCTCTAGTCTATGTTCTCTAGTCTGTGTTCTCTAGTCTGTGTTCTCTAGTCTGTGTCCTCTAGTCTGTGTCCTCTAGTCTGTGTCCTCTAGTCTGTGTCCTCTAGTCTGTGTTCTCTAGTCTGTGTCCTCTAGTCTGTGTTCTCTAGTCTGTGTCCTCTAGTCTGTGTCCTCTAGTCTGTGTTCTCTAGTCTGTGTTCTCTAGTCTGTGTTCTCTAGTCTGTGTTCTCTAGTCTGTGTTCTCTAGTCTGTGTTCTCTAGTCTGTGTTCTCTAGTCTGTGTTCTCTAGTCTGTGTTCTCTAGTCTGTGTTCTCTAGTCTGTGTCCTCTAGTCTATGTCCTTTAGTCTGTGTTCTCTAGTCTGTGTCCTCTAGTCTGTGTTCTCTAGTCTGTGTTCTCTAGTCTGTGTTCTCTAGTCTATGTTCTCTAGTCTGTGTTCTCTAGTCTGTGTTCTCTAGTCTGTGTTCTCTAGTCTGTGTTCTCTAGTCTGTGTTCTCTAGTCTATGTTCTCTAGTCTGTGTTCTCTAGTCTGTGTTCTCTAGTCTGTGTCCTCTAGTCTGTGTCCTCTAGTCTGTGTCCTCTAGTCTGTGTCCTCTAGTCTGTGTCCTCTAGTCTGTGTCCTCTAGTCTGTGTTCTCTAGTCTGTGTTCTCTAGTCTGTGTCCTCTAGTCTGTGTCCTCTAGTCTGTGTTCTCTAGTCTATGTTCTCTAGTCTATGTCCTCTAGTCTATGTCCTCTAGTCTGTGTTCTCTAGTCTATGTTCTCTAGTCTGTGTTCTCTAGTCTGTGTTCTCTAGTCTGTGTCCTCTAGTCTGTGTTCTCTAGTCTGTGTTCTCTAGTCTGTGTCCTCTAGTCTGTGTCCTCTAGTCTGTGTTCTCTAGTCTGTGTTCTCTAGTCTATGTTCTCTTGTCTATGTTCTCTAGTCTATGTTCTCTTGTCTATGTTCTCTAGTCTGTGTCCTCTAGTCTGTGTCCTCTAGTCTGTGTCCTCTAGTCTGTGTCCTCTAGTCTGTGTCCTCTAGTCTGTGTTCTCTAGTCTGTGTCCTCTAGTCTGTGTTCTCTAGTCTGTGTTCTCTAGTCTGTGTCCTCTAGTCTGTGTTCTCTAGTCTGTGTTCTCTAGTCTGTGTTCTCTTGTCTGTGTCCTCTAGTCTATGTTCTCTAGTCTATGTTCTCTAGTCTGTTTCCTCTAGTCTGTGTCCTCTAGTCTGTGTTCTCTAGTCTGTGTTCTCTAGTCTATGTTCTCTAGTCTGTGTTCTCTAGTCTATGTTCTCTAGTCTATGTTCTCTAGTCTATGTTCTCTAGTCTGTGTT
>NC_141830.1:571200-711200 GCF_982586985.1 Callionymus lyra
ACTCTGGTGTTGTGATAGTGTAGTAACAAGTATATATGTGTAGTATTGTCCAGTACTTGACTCTGGTGTTGTGATAGTGTAGTAACAAGTATATATGTGTAGTATTGTCCAGTACTTGACTCTGGTGTTGTGATAGTGTAGTAACAAGTATATATGTGTAGTATTGTCCAGTACTTGACTCTGGTGTTGTGATAGTGTAGTAACAAGTATATATGTGTAGTATTGTCCAGTACTTGACTCTGGTGTTATGATAGTGTAGTAACAAGTATATATGTGTAGTATTGTCCAGTACTTGACTCTGGTGTTGTTATAGTGTAGTAACAAGTATATATGTGTTGTATTGTCCAGTACTTGACTCTGGTGTTGTGATAGTGTAGTAACAAGTATATATGTGTAGTATTGTCCAGTACTTGACTCTGGTGTTGTGATAGTGTAGTAACAAGTATATATGTGTAGTATTGTCCAGTACTTGACTCTGGTGTTGTGATATTGTAGTAACAGGTATATATGTGTAGTATTGTCCAGTACTTGACTCTGGTGTTGTGATAGTGTAGTAACAGGTATATATGTGTAGTATTGTCCAGTACTTGACTCTGGTGTTGTGATAGTGTAGTAACAAGTATATATGTGTAGTATTGTCCAGTACTTGACTCTGGTGTTGTGATAGTGTAGTAACAAGTATATATGTGTAGTATTGTCCAGTACTTGACTCTGGTGTTGTGATAGTGTAGTAACAAGTATATATGTGTAGTATTGTCCAGTACTTGACTCTGGTGTTGTGATAGTGTAGTAACAAGTATATATGTGTAGTATTGTCCAGTACTTGACTCTGGTGTTGTGATAGTGTAGTAACAAGTATATATGTGTAGTATTGTCCAGTACTTGACTCTGGTGTTGTGATAGTGTAGTTACAAGTATATATGTGTAGTATTGTCCAGTACTTGACTCTGGTGTTGTGATAGTGTAGTAACAAGTATATATGTGTAGTATTGTCAGTACTTGACTCTGGTGTTGTGATAGTGTAGTAACAAGTATATATGTGTAGTATTGTCCAGTACTTGACTCTGGTGTTGTGATAGTGTAGTAACAAGTATATATGTGTAGTATTGTCCAGTACTTGACTCTGGTGTTGTGATAGTGTAGTAACAAGTATATATGTGTAGTATTGTCCAGTACTTGACTCTGGTGTTGTGATAGTGTAGTAACAAGTATATATGTGTAGTATTGTCCAGTACTTGACTCTGGTGTTGTGATAGTGTAGTAACAAGTATATATGTGTAGTATTGTCCAGTACTTGACTCTGGTGTTATGATAGTGTAGTAACAAGTATATATGTGTAGTATTGTCCAGTACTTGACTCTGGTGTTGTGATAGTGTAGTAACAAGTATATATGTGTAGTATTGTCCAGTACTTGACTCTGGTGTTGTGATAGTGTAGTAACAAGTATATATGTGTAGTATTGTCCAGTACTTGACTCTGGTGTTGTGATAGTGTAGTAACAAGTATATATATGTGTAGTATTGTCCAGTACTTGACTCTGGTGTTGTGATAGTGTAGTAACAAGTATATATGTGTAGTATTGTCCAGTACTTGACTCTGGTGTTGTGATAGTGTAGTAACAAGTATATATGTGTAGTATTGTCCAGTACTTGACTCTGGTGTTGTGATAGTGTAGTAACAAGTATATATGTGTAGTATTGTCCAGTACTTGACTCTGGTATTGTGATAGTGTAGTAACAAGTATATATGTGTAGTATTGTCCAGTACTTGACTCTGGTGTTGTGATAGTGTAGTAACAAGTATATATGTGTAGTATTGTCCAGTACTTGACTCTGGTGTTGTGATAGTGTAGTAACAAGTATATATGTGTAGTATTGTCCAGTACTTGACTCTGGTGTTGTGATAGTGTAGTAACAAGTATACATGTGTAGTATTGTCCAGTACTTGACTCTGGTGTTGTGATAGTGTAGTAACAAGTATATATGTGTAGTATTGTCCAGTACTTGACTCTGGTGTTGTGATAGTGTAGTAACAAGTATATATGTGTAGTATTGTCCAGTACTTGACTCTGGTGTTGTGATAGTGTAGTAACAAGTATATATGTGTAGTATTGTCCAGTACTTGACTCTGGTGTTGTGATGGTGTAGTAACAAGTATATATGTGTAATATTGTCCAGTACTTGACTCTGGTGTCGTGATAGTGTAGTAACAAGTATATATGTGTAGTATTGTCCAGTACTTGACTCTGGTGTTGTGATAGTGTAGTAACAAGTATATATGTGTAGTATTGTCCAGTACTTGACTCTGGTGTTGTGATAGTGTAGTAACAAGTATATATGTGTAGTATTGTCCAGTACTTGACTCTGGTGTTGTGATAGTGTAGTAACAAGTATATATGTGTAGTATTGTCCAGTACTTGACTCTGGTGTTGTGATAGTGTAGTAACAAGTATATATGTGTAGTATTGTCCAGTACTTGACTCTGGTGTTGTGATAGTGTAGTAACAAGTATATATGTGTAGTATTGTCCAGTACTTGACTCTGGTGTTGTGATGGTGTAGTAACAAGTATATATGTGTAGTATTGTCCAGTACTTGACTCTGGTGTTGTGATAGTGTAGTAACAAGTATATATGTGTAGTATTGTCCAGTACTTGACTCTGGTGTTGTGATAGTGTAGTAACAAGTATATATGTGTAGTATTGTCCAGTACTTGACTCTGGTGTTTTGATAGTGTAGTAACAAGTATATATGTGTAGTATTGTCCAGTACTTGACTCTGGTGTTGTGATAGTGTAGTAACAAGTATCTATGTGTAGTATTGTCCAGTACTTGACTCTGGTGTTGTGATAGTGTAGTAACAAGTATATATGTGTAGTATTGTCAGTACTTGACTCTGGTCTTGTGATAGTGTAGTAACAAGTATATATGTGTAGTATTGTCAGTACTTGACTCTGGTCTTGTGATAGTGTAGTAACAAGTATATATGTGTAGTATTGTCAGTACTTGACTCTGGTCTTGTGATAGTGTAGTAACAAGTATATATGTGTAGTATTGTCAGTACTTGACTCTGGTCTTGTGATAGTGTAGTAACAAGTATATATGTGTAGTATTGTCCAGTACTTGACTCTGGTGTTGTGATAGTGCAGTAACAAGTATATATGTGTAGTATTGTCCAGTACTTGACTCTGGTGTTGTGATAGTGTAGTAACAAGTATATATGTGTAGTATTGTCCAGTACTTGACTCTGGTGTTGTGATAGTGTAGTAACAAGTATATATGTGTAGTATTGTCCAGTACTTGACTCTGGTGTTGTGATAGTGTAGTAACAAGTATATATGTGTAGTATTGTTCAGTACTTGACTCTGGTGTTTTGATAGTGTAGTAACAAGTATATATGTGTAGTATTGTCCAGTACTTGACTCTGGTGTTTTGATAGTGTAGTAACAAGTATATATGTGTAGTATTGTCCAGTACTTGACTCTGGTGTTGTTATAGTGTAGTAACAAGTATATATGTGTAGTATTGTCCAGTACTTGACTCTGGTGTTGTGATAGTGTAGTAACAAGTATATATGTGTAGTATTGTCCAGTACTTGACTCTGGTGTTGTGATAGTGTAGTAACAAGTATATATGTGTAGTATTGTCCAGTACTTGACTCTGGTGTTTTGATAGTGTAGTAACAAGTATATATGTGTAGTATTGTCCAGTACTTGACTCTGGTGTTGTTATAGTGTAGTAACAAGTATATATGTGTAGTATTGTCCAGTACTTGACTCTGGTGTTGTGATAGTGTAGTAACAAGTATATATGTGTAGTATTGTCCAGTACTTGACTCTGGTGTTGTGATAGTGTAGTAACAAGTATATATGTGTAGTATTGTCCAGTACATGACTCTGGTGTTGTGATAGTGTAGTAACAAGTATATATGTGTAGTATTGTCCAGTACTTGACTCTAGTGTTGTGATAGTGTAGTAACAAGTATATACGTGTAGTATTGTCCAGTACTTGACTCTGGTGTTGTGATAGTGTAGTAACAAGTATATATGTGTAGTATTGTCAGTACTTGACTCTGGTGTTGTGATAGTGTAGTAACAAGTATATATGTGTAGTATTGTGCAGTACTTGACTCTGGTGTTGTGATAGTGTAGTAACAAGTATATATGTGTAGTATTGTCCAGTACTTGACTCTGGTGTTGTGATAGTGTAGTAACAAGTATATATGTGTAGTATTGTCCAGTACTTGACTCTGGTGTTGTGATACTGTAGTAACAAGTATATATGTGTAGTATTGTCCAGTACTTGACTCTGGTGTTGTGATACTGTAGTAACAAGTATATATGTGTAGTATTGTCCAGTACTTGACTCTGGTGTTGTGATAGTTAAGCTGCTGAACTCACTGTATCCTCTCGTCCTCAGTCATCATTCTTCCTCTAGCTGTGGAGGACGTAACGACTGCTGCCCTCTAGAGGCCGGAGCTTTAATTGAAACAAACTATTTTGGATAAATAATTGTCTACATGATTTAAATAAAGTTTTATTGACAAGTGCAGTCGAATATCGATACTTTCATAATAAACAGAAAATACTTGATATTTTCTAACGTCCTAGAAAATACTGTCTCGGTTCAAACGGCGCATCTTCCAGACCGTCGTCATGGAGACGGACGTGACCCCTGGACCGGGTCGCGTGATGATGTCACTGCTCCAGCCAGGAAGCAGTTCCGACACGCGCCGCAGGGGGGCGCCACCGAGTCGTGTGCGTGACCAGCTATCGTCCACAACATGCAGCGGCGACCGGTCGTCATGGCGACGCCTCGGTCAAAGGAGTCCAGCTCACGTGGTCCAGGGTCAGCAGGCCCGCGTCCGGCGGGTCCGACAGCAGGTTCTGGATCTGGAGGCTGCTCTCCTTGATGTGCTGCAGGAACAGGTTCCGCTCGTCCTCGGGCGTCTGGCCGTTCTGGGCCCGGACGATGCAGGTGGGCCGGTGCAGGTTCAGCATGTAGACCAGCTGCTGCTTCTGCTGCTTCAGGGTCTGGATCTGAGTCTTCAGCTCCGTGTTGACGTCCTGCAGCGTCTCCGACTCCTGCACACAAGCAGGTCAGTGCCGGGGTCACACCAGGGTCACGCCGGGGTCACACACCTTCTCACACACACATATATACACACATATAGACACACATACACACACAGGTATGAACACACACATACACACACACAGGTAAAAACACACACACAGGTATAAACACACATATACACACACATACACACACACAGGTATAAACACACATACACACACGGGTATAAACACACATATATACACACATACACACACAGGTATGAACACACAGATACACACACACAGGTAAAAACACACACACAGGTATAAACACACATGTATACACACATACACACACACAGGTAAAAACACACATACACACACACGGGTATACACACATACACACACACAGGTATAAACACACATATACACACACAGGTATAAACACACACATACAGGTTAAAACACACACAGGTATAAACACACATGTATACACACATACACACACACAGGTAAAAACACACATATACACACACATACACACACACAGGTATAAACACACATACAAACACAGGTATAAACACACATACAGGTAAAAACACACACACAGGTATAAACACACATGTATACACACATACACACACACAGGTAAAAACACACATATACACACACATACACACACAGGTATAAACACACATATACACACACATACAAACACACAGGTATAAACACACATATATACACACATACACACACAGGTATAAACACACATATATACACACACATACACACACACAGGTATAAACACACATATACACACACATACACACACACAGGTATAAACACACATATATACACACACATACACACACACAGGTATAAACACACATATACACACACATACACACACAGGTATAAACACACACATACACACACAGGTAAAAACACACATATACACACACATACACACACAGGTATAAACACACATATACACACACATACACACACAGGTATAAACACACACATACACACACACAGGTAAAAACACACACACAGGTATAAACACACATATACACACACATACACACACACAGGTAAAAACACACATATACACACGTGTGTGTGGAACACACTAGTTAGTTCCTCACAGTGATGACGTCATTCTTATACACACACATACACACACACAGGTAAAAACACACATATATACACACACATGTATAAACACACATATATACACACACACAGGTAAAGACACACACAGGTAAAAACACACACAGGTAAAAACACACACACAGGTATAAACACACATATACACACATATACACACACACAGGTAAACACACACACAGGTAAAAACACACATACACACACGTGTGTGTGGAACACACTAGTTAGTTCCTCACAGTGATGACCGGGGTCACACCGGGGTCACACCGGGGTCACACCGGGGTCACACCGGGGTCACACCGGGGTCACACACCTTCTGCAGCGTGTCCGTCTTCTCCTTCTTCTTGTTGCGACACTTGGCAGCCGCGACCTTGTTCCTCTCCCTCCTCCTGCTCCTCCGCTCCAGATCCTCACCCGACACCTGTCAATCACACGTCAATCACACGTCAATCACACGTCAATCACACGTCAATCACCTGTCAATCACGCGTCAGGAATCAGGTTTTTGAAACATGGAAAAATCTTTTTGAAGTTTCATATTTTGAACAATTGAATTAACGTCAATGAGTGTCTGAGTCGGTGCTTTATTGTTAATGTCGTTAATAATATAATAATAGTCGTTAATAATCAAATGTTTATTATTGTGACGTTAATAATTTGTCACGTGACCTTTACATATTTATATTGAAATAATTAATCAAACATTATTAAACATTATTAAACATTATTAAACATTATTAAATATTATTAAATATTATTAAACATTATTAAATATTATTAAATATTATTAAACATTATTAAATATTATTAAACATTATTAAATATTATTAAACATTATTAAACATTATTAAATATTATTAAATATTATTAAATATTATTAAATATTATTAAACATTATTAAATATTATTAAATATTATTAAACATTATTAGACATTATTAAATATTATTAAATATTATTAAATATTATTAAATATTATTAAACAGTATTAAATCTTATTAAACAGTATTAGACATTATTAAATATTATTAAACAGTATTAAACATTATTAAATATTATTAAACATTATCAAACATTATTAAACATTATTAAATATTATTAAACATTATTAAACATTGTTAAACATTATTAAACATTATCAAACATTATTAAACAGTATTAAACATTATCAAACATTATCTAACATTATTAAATATTATTAAACATTATTAAACATTATTAAACATTATTAAACGTTATTAAATATTATTAAACATTATTAAATATTATTAGACATTATTAAACATTATTAAACATTATTAAATATTATTAGACATTATTAAACAATATTAAACGTTATTAAACATTATTAAACATTATTAAACATTATTAAACAATATTAAACATTATTAAACATTATTAAACATTATTAAACATTATTAAACATTATTAAACGTTATTAAATATTATTAAACATTATTAAATATTATTAGACATTATTAAACATTATTAAACATTATTAAATATTATTAGACATTATTAAACAATATTAAACGTTATTAAACATTATTAAACAATATTAAACATTATTAAACATTATTAAACATTATTAAACAATATTAAACATTATTAAACATTATTTCAAGGACAATATGAAACTTTTCCTAAACGATTCCGACTAAAGTTTAAACTCGGCGTCGCGGATGCACCTCTCTCCTGCCGCGGCTCCGGACCTCAGAGCTGGAGCTGGTTCCGTCCGAGCTCAGGTCCCCGGACCGGGTCCTGGTCCTGACGCCGGGACAGAAGTCCATGAAGTCCCGGAGCGTCAGCGGCGAGACCAGAGTCCCGCAGCTGACGTCAGCGAGAGTCGGCCCCGCGCGCTGAAGCATGACGTCACGAACTCGAGTCGCTCCAAGTCAGTCCGAGAGGAAGTTGTGATCGCGACGCTCACCTGTCCGCGCTCACCTGTCCGCGCTCACCTGTGCTCGCTTCTCTTCCGGTCAGTCTGGCTCGCGCTTGCATCACCCGCTTTTATTTGGCGGGAGGGGGGCGTGGCTTGGTGACGTGTGCAGTGACGCGGCGGGATCTCTACTACAGTGGAGCGAGGTGACGTCATGCTATTTATAGACGCTGATCATCGACGCTGACGTCAGGCAGGCTCGAGCCCCTCTTGTTGTCTCCTGTCACTCAGCTGTGATGCGTTCACGGACACAACACACACACACTTATACACACACACATATACACACTTATACACACACACACGCACACACACTTATACACACACACACAGGTATAAACACACTTATATACACACACACACAGGTATAAACACACAGGTATAAACACACATATATACACACACATGTATAAACACACTTATATACACACACATGTATAAACACACATATATACATACACACAGGTATAAACACACATATACACACACACACAAACATGTATAAACACACATATATACACACACATGTATAAACACACATATATACACACATGTATAAACACACATATATACACAGACACAGGTAAAAACACACACATACACACACATATACACACATACATACACACAGGTATAAACACACATATATACACAGACACTTATATACACACACACAGGTATAAACACACATATATACACACATACACACACAGAGGTATAAACACACATGTACACACACATACACACACAGGTATAAACACACATATACACACACATACACACACACAGGTATAAACACACATATACACACACATACACACACAGGTATAAACACACATATACACACACATACACACACAGGTATAAACACACATATACACACACATACACACACAGGTATAAACACACATATACACACACATACACACACAGGTATAAACACACATATACACACACATACACACACAGGTATACACACACATACACACACAGGTATAAACACACATATATACACACATACACACACAGGTATAAACACACATATATACACACACACAGGTATAAACACACATACACACACACAGGTAAAAACACAGATAAAAACACACATATATACACACACAGGTAAACACACACAGGTAAAAACACACAGGTAAACACACATATACACACACAGGTAAACACACACACAGGTAAAAACACACATATATACACACACATACACACACACAGGTAAACACACAGGTAAACACACAGGTAAACACACACAGGTACAAACACACATACACACACACAGGTAAAAACACACATATATACACACACATACACACACACAGGTAAACACACAGGTAAACACACACACAGGTACAAACACACATACACACACACAGGTAAACACACACACAGATAAAAACACACGTATATACACACACATGTACAAACACACATATATACACACACACATACACACACACAGGTACACACACACACACACACACTAGTCAGGTCCTCACAGTGATGACGTCATTCTTCCGTGAAGCTGCTTCTCTTCCTGACAGAGAATCCGGGAAATCCTCCCCCCTCCCCTCCCCCCACAGGAGGTCACGTGACATCATGCACTCCTAACCAATCAGGAGAGAGCCTGTGATCAGGAGGGTGATGTCACTGTGAGTCATCAGGAGCCTGAATAATAATAATACTGTCACGTGATGCAGGTTCTTATGGACTCTTTAGTCAATGTTGTTTCTTATGTACTAACTTATTTGACTTTCCTCGTTTGAAAACCCTCGAATATATATAACTATAGATATAGATATAGATATAATCTAGACATATATAGATATATAGAGATATATATATAGATAGATATAGATATATATCTATCTATATATATATCGAGATCTATAGATATAGATATAGATATAGATATTTCTATAACTATAGATATATAGGTATATAGATATATAAATATATATCTATATACCTATATATCTATAGTTATAATAATAATAATAATCTATAATAATAATCTCTATTTATATAGCGCCTTTCTAGACCAGGGTCACAAAGCGCTTTGACAGCCATTCACACATACTGATGGGAGTAGGCTGCACCACATATAGATATAGATATAGATATAGATAGATATAGATAGATATATTTCTATAACTATAGATATATAGGTATATAGATATATAAATATATATCTATATCGAGATCTATATAGATATAGATATATATTTATATATCTTTATCTATCTATATCTATAACTATAGATATATATATATATATATATATATATATATATATATTTCTATAACTATAGATATATAGGTATATAGATATATAAATATATATCTATATAATTATATATCTATAGTTATAGAAATATATATATCTATATCTATAGATATAGATATATATTTATATATCTATATCTATAGATAGATATATTTATATAACTATAGATATAGATCTATATCTATATCTATAGATCTATATAGATATATATTTATATATCTAGATATAGATCTATATTTATAGATCTATATCTATAGATAGATATATTTATATAACTATAGATAGATATATATAGATAGATATATATCTATATCTATAGTTATATAAATATATCTATCTATAGATATAGATATATAAATATATATCTATATCTATAGATATATATTTATATATCTATAGATATAGATATATAAATATATATCTATATCTATAGTTATAGAAATATATCTATAACTATAGATATAGATATATAAATATATATCTATAGATCTATAAATATATATCTATAGATCTATATCTAGATATATAAATATATATCTATATCGATATAGATATATATCTATATCGATATAGATATATAGGTATATAGATATATATTTATAGATCTATAGATGTATAGATCTATATCTATATCTATAGTTATAGAAATATATCTATCTATATCTATAGATATATATATATAAATCTAGATCTATATAGATCTATATATATATATATAATATACTTTGTTAATGCTCTGGAGACCTCCTTCGATAAATGACGTCACAACTACAGAAGGAAGAAAGTTTATTAAAAGAAAGAACAAGAAAAGCAAAATAATAATAATAATAATGATACACATGGTGCAGTACCTCCCGCTCCCGCTATCTCTCCAACGTCGCTGTGCTATTTAGACAGCCGGAAGCCCGTGGCCATGGACCGGAAGTTTTCTTCGACGAACAACAGCATGTGCATCCGTGTGTCCAGTGATCTCGACTTTTAATTTCGCTCTTTGTTTCTGATCAGTGAGCCTTTTTTCTACCTCTGGAACAAGAGCGTGTGAGTCGGAGATGGGAGTCCCGGCCTTCTTCCGCTGGCTGAGCCGCAAATATCCGTCTATTGTCGTGCACTGTGTGGAGGAGAAGGTGAGCTTTAGCCTGTTAGCATGTTAGCATGTTAGCCTCTTAGCATGTTAGCCTCTCCGCGGATCACGGCTCTGCTCGCATAAACACTAGAATATTAACCGTGACTCTCGTGAAGCTTCACCGGAGCAGCTTCCGTAGGATTTAGGTGTTAAACCGGTGCGATGTGTTAAAATGGCGGAGGTTGAGGTGTCGCAGTTGTAAACAATGTCGTAATGGACGTAAACACATGGTTTTACAAACGTAAATATACTTACAATAAACTACAGATATAACCGCACTATACTTACAATAAACTACAGATATAACCGCACTATACTTACAATAAACTACATATATAACCGCACTATACTTACAATAAACTACATATATAACCGCACTATACTTACAATAAACTACAGATATAACCGCACTATACTTACAATAAACTACAGATATAACCGCACTATACTTACAATAAACTACAGATATAACCGCACTATACTTACAATAAACTACATATATAACCGCACTATACTTACAATAAACTACAGATGTAACCGCACTATACTTACAATAAACTACAGATATAACTGCACTATACTTACAATAAACTACAGATATAACCGCACTATACTTACAATAAACTACCGATATAACCCGACTATACTTACAATAAACTACAGATATAACCGCACTATACTTACAATAAACTACAGATATAACCGCACTATACTTACAATAAACTACAGATATAACCGCACTATACTTACAATAAACTACAGATATAACCGCACTATACTTACAATAAACTACAGATATAACCGCACTATACTTACAATAAACTACAGATATAACCGCACTATACTTACAATAAACTACAGATATAACTGCACTATACTTACGATAAACTACAGATATAACTGCACTATACTTACGATAAACTACAGATATAACTGCACTATACTTACGATAAACTTCAGATATAACCGCACTATACTTACGATAAACTACAGATATAACCGCACTATACTTACAATAAACTACAGATATAACCGCACTATACTTACGATAAACTACAGATATAACCGCACTATACTTACGATAAACTACAGATATAACCGCACTATACTTACGATAAACTACAGATATAACTGCACTATACTTACGATAAACTACAGATATAACTGCACTATACTTACAATAAACTACAGATATAACTGCACTATACTTACGATAAACTACAGATATAACTGCACTATACTTACAATAAACTACAGATATAACCGCACTATACTTACAATAAACTACAGATATAACCGCACTATACTTACGATAAACTACAGATATAACCGCACTATACTTACAATAAACTACAGATATAACCGCACTATACCTACAATAAACTACAGATATAACTGCACTATACTTATGATAAACTACAGATATAACCGCACTATACTTACGATAAACTACAGATATAACTGCACTATACTTACAATAAACTACAGATATAACTGCACTATACTTACAATAAACTACAGATATAACCGCACTATACTTACGATAAACTACAGATATAACTGCACTATACTTACAATAAACTACAGATATAACTGCACTATACTTACGATAAACTACAGATATAACCGCACTATACTTACAATAAACTACAGATATAACTGCACTATACTTACAATAAACTACAGATATAACTGCACTATACTTACAATAAACTACAGATATAACTGCACTATACTTACGATAAACTACAGATATAACTGCACTATACTTACGATAAACTACAGATATAACTGCACTATACTTACAATAAACTACAGATATAACTGCACTATACTTACAATAAACTACCGATATAACTGCACTATACTTACAATAAACTACAGATATAACTGCACTATACTTACGATAAACTACAGATATAACTGCACTATACTTACGATAAACTACAGATATAACTGCACTATACTTACGATAAACTACAGATATAACTGCACTATACTTACAATAAACTACAGATATAACTGCACTATACTTACGATAAACTACAGATATAACTGCACTATACTTACGATAAACTACAGATATAACTGCACTATACTTACAATAAACTACAGATATAACTGCACTATACTTACAATAAACTACCGATATAACTGCACTATACTTACAATAAACTACAGATATAACTGCACTATACTTACAATAAACTACAGATATAACTGCACTATACTTACAATAAACTACAGATATAACCGCACTATACTTACAATAAACTACAGATATAACTGCACTATACTTACGATAAACTACAGATATAACTGCACTATACTTACGATAAACTACAGATATAACCGCACTATACTTACAATAAACTACCGATATAACCCGACTATACTTACAATAAACTACAGATATAACTGCACTATACTTACAATAAACTACAGATATAACCGCACTATACTTACAATAAACTACAGATATAACCGCACTATACTTACAATAAACTACAGATATAACTGCACTATACTTACAATAAACTACAGATATAACTGCACTATACTTACAATAAACTACCGATATAACCGCACTATACTTACAATAAACTACCGATATAACCCGACTATACTTACAATAAACTACAGATATAACTGCACTATACTTACAATAAACTACCAATATAACCCGACTATACTTACAATAAACTACCGATATAACTGCACTATACTTACAATAAACTACAGATATAACTGCACTATACTTACAATAAACTACCGATATAACCGCACTATACTTACAATAAACTACCGATATAACTGCACTATACTTACAATAAACTACCGATATAACCCGACTATACTTACAATAAACTACCGATATAACCGCACTATACTTACAATAAACTACCGATATAACCAGACTATACTTACAATAAACTACAGATATAACTGCACTATACTTACAATAAACTACAGATATAACTGCACTATACTTACAATAAACTACCGATATAACTGCACTATACTTACAATAAACTACAGATATAACCGCACTATACTTACAATAAACTACCGATATAACTGACTATACTTACAATAAACTACAGATATAACTGCACTATACTTACAATAAACTACCGATATAACCCGACTATACTTACAATAAACTACCGATATAACCGCACTACACTTACAATAAACTACCGATATAACCCGACTATACTTACAATAAACTACAGATATAACTGCACTATACCTACAATAAACTACAGATATAACCCGACTATACTTACAATAAACTACCGATATAACCGCACTATACTTACAATAAACTACCGATATAACCCGACTATACTTACAATAAACTACAGATATAACTGCACTATACTTACAGTAAACTACCGATATAACCGCACTATACTTACAATAAACTACCGATATAACCCGACTATACTTACAATAAACTACCGATATAACCCGACTATACTTACAATAAACTACCGATATAACCCGACTATACTTACAATAAACTACAGATATAACTGCACTATACTTACGATAAACTACAGATATAACTGCACTATACTTACGATAAACTACAGATATAACTGCACTATACTTACGATAAACTACCGATATAACTGCACTATACTTACGATAAACTACAGATATAACTGCACTATACTTACGATAAACTACAGATATAACTGCACTATACTTACGATAAACTACCGATATAACTGCACTATACTTACGATAAACTACAGATATAACTGCACTATACTTACGATAAACTACAGATATAACTGCACTATACTTACGATAAACTACAGATATAACTGCACTATACTTACGATAAACTACAGATATAACTGCACTATACTTACGATAAACTACAGATATAACTGCACTATACTTACGATAAACTACCGATATAACTGCACTATACTTACGATAAACTACAGATATAACTGCACTATACTTACGATAAACTACAGATATAACTGCACTATACTTACGATAAACTACCGATATAACTGACAGATCTTCTGCTCCTCACAGGGTAAAGAATGTAATGGCGTCCGCATCCCTGTCGACACCACTAAACCTAATCCCAATGAGGTGGAGTTCGATAATCTGTACCTGGACATGAACGGCATCATCCACCCGTGCACACATCCTGAGGACAAGTACGTGTCGCACACACACACACACACACACACACACACACACACACTTGTAAAGAGGGTTGATGAACGGAGTCCTCCGGTGTAATGAGTGTTTCTCACCAGGCCGGCGCCAAAGAACGAGGACGAGATGATGGTGGCCATCTTTGAGTACATCGACCGCCTCTTCAACATCGTGAGGCCCAGGCGAGTCCTGTACATGGCCATCGATGGCGTGGTGAGTCTCCGGCACGCTCCATCAGGTCCTGGACAGCCTGGTGACCCTCCTGGTGACCCTCCTCTCCTGCCCCTCAGGCCCCGCGAGCAAAGATGAACCAGCAGCGCTCGCGTCGCTTCAGGGCCTCCAAGGAAGGAGTGGAGCTGGTGGAGGACAAGACGCGCATCCGAGAGGAGATCATTCAGCGAGGTCTTGCTCACACACACATGGACACACACACACACACACACACACACAAGGATTTTCGTGGCATGAGTCAGTTTTTGCGACATGTGGGTAAGAGTCCTGGGTCTCGGTGTTGTCTACAGGTGGCTACCTTCCTCCTGACGAGATCAAGGAACGGTTCGACAGTAACTGCATCACCCCGGTGAGTGTCTCCTCCTGGTGTGTGTCGGTGTGTGACTGACTGTGTGTGTCTGCAGGGCACAGAGTTCATGGACAACCTGGCTCAGTGTCTCCGCTACTACGTGGCCGACAGACTCAGCAATGACCCCGGCTGGACCAACTTGACGGTGAGGGTCGCCTGGTTAGAAGAGGAGGGTTTGTGTCTGACCGCAGGTCTCTGACCCGACTGACGGGTCTCTGACCGCGCGAGTCTCTGACCGCGCGAGTCTCTGACCGCGCGAGTCTCTGACCGCGCGAGTCTCTGACCGCGCGAGTCTCTGACCGCGCGAGTCTCTGACCGCGCGAGTCTCTGACCGCGCGAGTCTCTGACCGCGCGAGTCTCTGACCGCGCGAGTCTCTGACCGCGCGAGTCTCTGACCGCGCGAGTCTCTGACCATGGGTCTCTCGGTCTCAGGTGTTCCTGTCCGACGCCAGCGTGCCCGGGGAAGGGGAGCACAAGATCATGGACTTCATCCGCAGACAGAGAGGTGCGAGAACAAACTCTTTGCCCCGAGACTTGAGGTCTCGCTGGGGTCACAGGAGGTCAGCTGACCGTCTCTCTCGCCCACAGCTCAGCCGCACCACGACCCCAACACGCACCACTGCTTGTGCGGCGCCGACGGTAAGTTCCCCCTCCTCAGCAGCGGCACCTGGTCTTGGTTCTGACCTGCAGTGGTTTCTCCAGCGGACCTCATCATGCTGGGTCTGGCCACGCATGAGCCCAACTTCACCATCATCAGGGAGGAGTTCAAGCCGAACAAGCCGCGGCCGTGTGCGCTGTGCGGACAAGTAGGTCACGAGATGAAGGAGTGCGAGGGTGTCGCCCGCGAGAAGAAGGGAGAGGTGAGTCTTCATGTCTGTCTTCATGTCTGTCTTCATGTCTGTCTTCATGTCTGTCTTCATGTCTGTCTTCATGTGTGTCTTCATGTGTGTCTTCATGTCTGTCTTCATGTCTGTGTTCATGTCTGTCTTCATGTCTGTCTTCATGTCTGTCTTCATGTCTGTCTTCATGTCTGTCTTCATGTCTGTCTTCATGTCTGTCTTCCCGCTGTCTTCATGTCTGTGTTCATGTCTGTCTTCATGTCTGTCTTCATGTCTGTCTTCATGTCTGTCTTCATGTTTGTCTTCATGTCTGTCTTCATGTCTGTCTTCATGTTTGTCTTCATGTCTGTCTTCATGTTTGTCTTCATGTTTGTCTTCATGTTTGTCTTCATGTTTGTCTTCATGTTTGTCTTCATGTTTGTCTTCATGTTTGTCTTCATGTTTGTCTTCATGTCTGTGTTCATGTTTGTCTGTCCTCATGTCTGTCCTCATGTCTGTCCTCATGTCTGTCTTCATGTCTGTCTTCATGTCTGTCTTCATGTCTGTCTTCATGTCTGTCTTCATGTTTGTGTTTCTGTCTTCATGTTTGTGTTTCTGTCTTCATGTCTGTTTGTCTTCATGTCTGTCTTCATGTTTGTTTGTCTTCATGTCTGTCTTCATGTTTGTTTGTCTTCATGTCTGTCTTCATGTCTGTCTTCATGTCTGTCTTCATGTCTGTCTTCATGTCTGTCTTCATGTCTGTCTTCGTGTTTGTTTGTCTTCATGTCTGTCTTCATGTTTGTCTTCGTGTTTGTTTGTCTTCATGTCTGTCTTCATGTTTGTCTTCATGTTTGTCTTCATGTCTGTGTTCATGTTTGTCTGTCCTCATGTCTGTCTTCATGTCTGTCTTCATGTCTGTCTTCATGTTTGTGTTTCTGTCTTCATGTTTGTGTTTCTGTCTTCATGTTTGTTTGTGTTTCTGTCTTCATGTTTGTTTGTATTTTTGTCTTCATGTCTGTCTTCATGTCTGTCTTCATGTTTGTTTGTCTTCATGTTTGTTTGTCTTCATGTTTGTCTTCATGTCTGTCTTCATGTCTGTCTTCATGTCTGTCTTCATGTCTGTCTTCATGTTTGTGTTTCTGTCTTGTTTGTCTTCATGTTTGTTTGTATTTCTGTCTTCATGTTTGTTTGTCTTCATGTCTGTCTTCATGTTTGTGTTTCTGTCTTCATGTTTGTTTGTGTTTCTGTCTTCATGTTTGTTTGTATTTTTGTCTTCATGTCTGTCTTCATGTTTGTTTGTCTTCATGTTTGTTTGTCTTCATGTCTGTCTTCATGTCTGTCTTCATGTCTGTCTTCATGTCTGTCTTCATGTCTGTCTTCATGTCTGTCTTCATGTTTGTGTTTCTGTCTTGTTTGTCTTCATGTTTGTTTGTATTTCTGTCTTCATGTTTGTTTGTCTTCATGTCTGTCTTCATGTTTGTTGTTCTTTGCAGCACGATGAGTTTGCGGATTCGATGCCTACCTGCGAGCAGGACTTCATCTTCATCCGGATCTGCGTGCTGAGAGAGGTCAGAGGTCACCTGGGTTGTTGACGGTCAGCACTGGACAACAGCCTCCTGTCCTCCACAGTACTTGTCCAAAGAGCTGACCATGTCCAGCCTGCCCTTCCCCTTCGACTTCGAGAGGAGCGTGGACGACTGGGTCTTCATGTGCTTCTTCGTGGGCAACGACTTCCTGCCTCACCTGCCGTCTCTGGAGATCAGGTGAGACCCCGAGTGACCCCACGAGACGTGGACCTTGAAGCTAAGATGTGGCTCTGCTGTCCTCCAGAGAGGGCGCCGTGGATCGACTGGTCAACATCTACAAAGACGTGGTGCACAAGACTGGGGTGAGTGGAGACCCCTGCTGTGAGGGTCGCCTGACCTCCACAGGAAGTCCTCCTTGTTTAGGAACCACTGGTGGTCCTGGTCCACGTGCTCGCTGTAACAACACACATGACCCTGCAGGGCTACCTGACCCAGGACGGTTACGTGGAGCTGGAGCGTGTGGAGATGATCATGCAGGCGGTGGGCGTCGCTGAAGACAACATCTTCAAGAAACGCAAGGAAGACGACGTGAGTCTGTCTGTCTGTACGCCTGTCTGTCTGTACGCCTGTCTGTCTGTACGCCTGTCTGTCTGTACGCCTGTCTGTCTGTACGCCTGTCTGTCTGTACGTCTGTCTGTCTGTACGTCTGTCTGTCTGTACGCCTGTCTGTCTGTACGCCTGTCTGTCTGTACGCCTGTCTGTCTGTACGCCTGTCTGTCTGTACGCCTGTCTGTCTGTACGTCTGTCTGTCTGTACGTCTGTCTGTCTGTACGCCTGTCTGTCTGTACGCCTGTCTGTCTGTACGCCTGTCTGTCTGTACGCCTGTCTGTCTGTACGTCTGTCTGTCTGTACGCCTGTCTGTCTGTACGCCTGTCTGTCTGTACGTCTGTCTGTCTGTCTGTCTGTACGCCTGTCTGTCTGTACGTCTGTCTGTCTGTACGCCTGTCTGTCTGTACGCCTGTCTGTCTGTACGTCTGTCTGTCTGTACGTCTGTCTGTCTGTACGCCTGTCTGTCTGTACGCCTGTCTGTCTGTCTGTACGCCTGTCTGTCTGTCTGTACGCCTGTCTGTCTGTCTGTACGCCTGTCTGTCTGTACGTACGTCTGTCTGTACGTACGTCTGTCTGTACGCCTGTCTGTCTGTACGCCTGTCTGTCTGTACGCCTGTCTGTCTGTCTGTACGCCTGTCTGTCTGTCTGTACGCCTGTCTGTCTGTCTGTACGCCTGTCTGTCTCTTCTTGGGATTCCAGTCCACCTGATCTTTGTGTGTGTGTGTGTGTAGGAGGGCTTCAAGAGGAGGATGAAGGAGAAGAAGAAGAGGATGAAGGTGAGCTCCCCTCAACGCTGCTGGTCCACGGCTGACCCTCTGGTCTCTCTCAGATGGAGCAGCAGGGTCCGTCCTTCGTGACCTCGGGTCAGTTCGCCCCTCACGCCCTCGGGAGGCCCGGGCAGCCGGCGCCGGTCCAGAACGCCCGACACCAGGCGTATGACATGAGGAGGCAGTCCATGGAGACACACAACAAGGTCAGTGGACACCTGAGCGAGGTTTCTGTGCCACACCTACACACATGCACACACATGCACACACCTACACACATACACACACATACACACACCTACACACATACACACACATACACACACCTACACACACCTACACACACCTACACACACCTACACACACCTACACACACCTACACACACCTACACACATACACACACCTACACACACACCTACACACACACCTACACACACACCTACACACACACCTACACACACACCTACACACACACCTACACACACACATACACACACACCTACACACACCTACACACACCTACACACACCTACACACACCTACACACACACCTACACACACACCTACACACACACCTACACACACACCTACACACACCTACACACACCTACACACACCTACACACACCTACACACACCTACACACACATACACACACCTACACACCTACACACATACACATACCTACACACATACACACACCTACACACACACCCCTACACACACACCCCTACACACACACCCCTACACACACACCCCTACACACACACCCCTACACACATACACACACCTTCACACACCTTCACACACCTTCACACACCTACACACACCTACACACACCTACACACACCTACACACACACACCTACACACACACACACACCTACACATACACACACACACATACACACCCCTACACACACTGGACTGAGCAGCAGGTTGACTGTGTTGTTCCTCAGGATGCTGCTCAGTCCCTGAAGGCCATGATGAAGAACGGAGGAAGTGTAAGTGCAGCAGGTGTGACCAACGCTTCAGCTTCTCACCTTCTCTCTCTCCTCAGCCTGCAGCCTCCGGTGCTGACAGCAGGGGGCAGAAGAGGAAGAACTGTGACAGTGACGACGAGCCGGAGCCCGAGGACAACGTCAGGTCAGACGCACACTATTGTGTTGACGCGCACTGTTGTGTTGACGCGCGCTGTTGTGTTGACGCGCGCTGTTGTGTTGACGCACACTGTTGTGTTGACGCACGCTGTTGTGTTGACGCACGCTGTTGTGTTGACGCGCGCTGTTGTGTCGACGCGCGCTGTTGTGTCGACGCGCACTGTTGTGTCGACGCGCACTGTTGTGTCGACGCGCACTGTTGTGTCGACGCGCACTGTTGTGTCGACGCGCACTGTTGTGTCGACGCGCACCGTTGTGTCGACGCGCACCGTTGTGTCGACGCGCACCGTTGTGTCGACGCGCACCGTTGTGTCGACGCGCACCGTTGTGTCGACGCGCACCGCTGTGTCGACGCGCACCGCTGTGTCGACGCGCACCGCTGTGTCGACGCGCACCGCTGTGTCGACGCGCACCGCTGTGTCGACGCGCACCGCTGTGTCGACGCGCACCGTTGTGTCGACGCGCACCGTTGTGTCGACGCGCACCGTTGTGTCGACGCGCACCGTTGTGTCGACGCGCACCGTTGTGTCGACGCGCACCGTTGTGTCGACGCGCACCGTTGTGTCGACGCGCACCGTTGTGTCGACGCGCACCGTTGTGTCGACGCGCACCGTTGTGTCGACGCGCACCGTTGTGTCGACGCGCACCGTTGTGTCGACGCGCACCGTTGTGTCGACGCGCACCGTTTTGTTGACGCACGACGCACACTGTTGTGTTGACGCACGACGCACACTGTTGTGTTGACGCACGACGCACACTGTTGTGTTGACGCACGACGCACACTGTTGTGTTGACGCACGACGCACACTGTTGTGTTGACGCACGACGCACACTGTTGTGTTGACGCACGACGCACACTGTTGTGTTGACGCACGACGCACACTGTTGTGTTGACGCACGACGCACACTGTTGTGTTGACGCACGACGCACACTGCTGTGTTGACGCACGACGCACACTGTTGTGTTGACCCACGACGCACACTGTTGTGTCGACGCGCACTGTTGTGTCGACGCGCACTATTGTGTTGATGACCGCTCACCGGTTGTGTTGACGGCACTGGTGTGTGTATGTGTGTGTGTAGGTTGTGGGAGCAGGGCTGGAAGCAAAGATACTTCAAGACAAAGTTCGACGTGGACGCGAGTGACGAGGACTTCAGGAAGAAGGTGGTGCGCTCGTACGTGGAGGGTCTCTGCTGGGTGCTCAGGTACTACTACCAGGTGAGCTTCACGTCCAACGAGCCCCTCACACACACACGTGTGACGCCTCATGGTCTGAGATGTTGTGTTGCTGCTCCTCAGGGCTGCGCCTCCTGGCAGTGGTTCTACCCGTTCCACTACGCTCCGTTCGCCTCCGACTTCAAGGACATCAAGGAGATGTTCTCCCCGTTTGACACGGACACCAAGCCGGTGAGAGGGTTGTGTGACATCTGTGTGTGTGGCGCGTGTGTGTGTAGCGCGTGTGTGTAACGTGTGTGCAGTTCAAGCCCCTGGAGCAGCTGATGGGTGTGTTTCCTGCCGCCAGCGGGAACTTCCTGCCGCCGACGTGGCGAGCTCT
Organism: Callionymus lyra; assembly: GCF_982586985.1. Taxonomy (NCBI): domain Eukaryota; kingdom Metazoa; phylum Chordata; class Actinopteri; order Syngnathiformes; family Callionymidae; genus Callionymus; species Callionymus lyra. The sequence goes on from NC_141830.1 coordinate 593,992, forward strand.
GATGAGCGGCGAGGTGGGTGGAGCTTCTGCTCGAGGTCACGTGACGCTGACGCGTGTCTCCGCAGGACTCGTCCATCATCGACTTCTACCCCGAGGACTTCGCCATCGACCTGAACGGGAAGAAGTACGCCTGGCAGGGTGAGTCGCGCTCGCGTCCCCGTAGACCTCCTGCTTCAAGACCTTCTGTCCCCCAGGCGTGGCCCTCCTGCCGTTCGTGGACGAGCGCCGCCTCAGAGCCGCCCTCGCCGAGGTCTACCAGGACCTCACGCCCGAAGAAGGTCAGACCCGTTCAGGTCCAGACCACAGGCCGGTCCTAGTCTCTGATCTCTGGTCTCTCCTCAGTCAAGAGGAACGGCGAGGGCAGCAACGTGGTCTTTCTGGGCAAGTCCCACCAGCTGTTCCCCTTCATCCAGGAGCTGTACCGCACCGAGACCGCTGAGGTGAGTCCACCAGAACTGAGGACCTGGGCCAGGTGATGATCTGTGTGTGTTTGACCCTCAGGCCACAGAGATCCCTGCTGAGCTGTGTCATGGGATCCAGGGGTCCCTGGTCCTGGACGACTGCCCCATCCTGCCCGACAAGTAAGAACCAGACCCTCAACCCCCCCCCCCCTCTGGTCTGACCCCGACTCTTGTCCACAGGCCGGTACCCTCGCCCATCCCTCTGCTGAGAGACATCGCCCACAACAGTGCCGTCGGGTGAGAGGCTCGTCCACAGGGGGCGCCGCTGAGCTCCTAGTCTAACTCTTGTCCCGCTCCAGGATCAAGTTCACGGACCCTCTGTTCAAGGACGGCTTCGTCTTCAAGGCCGCCCTGCTGCCGGAAGCCAAGTGAGTCTCCGCCCGCGGGGCTCGCCTGACGCCCGCCTCACGTCTCTGTTCCTCAGGATCCCCACTAAAGTCCTGAAGCCCGAAGACTTCAACCAGAGGGGCCACCAGCCCTGGAGGCCGCGGCTTGGCTTCAACCCCCACAGACAGCAGGCGCACCTGAACCAGTCCGGCTTCAGAGCTCTGGGGTCAGTGAGGATGATGATGAAGATGATGATGATGATAAAGATGATGATGATGAAGTTGTTCTCTCTACAGTCACAGTGTGAACAGGAACCAACAGTTTCAGGGTCAGTACAGTAACGCCCCCCCACCTGGGAGCTACAACCAGGGAAACTACCGTCAACCCAACAGCAACGCTTACCAGCAGCGTAAGACACACACACGCACGCGCGCGCACACGCACATCTATACACACACACACGCACATCTATATACACACACACACACGCACATCTATATACACACACACACACACGCACATCTATACACACACACACACACACACACACACATCTATACACACACACACATCTATACACACACACACACGCACATCTATACACACACACACACACACGCACATCTATACACACACACACACGCACATCTATACACACACACACACACATCTATATATACACACACACACACATCTATACACACACACACACATCTATACACACACACACACACATCTATACACACACACACATCTATACACACACATACACATCTATACACACACACGCACATCTATACACACACACGCACATCTATACACACACACACGCACATCTATACACACACACACGCACATCTATACACACACACACGCACATCTATACACACACACACGCACATCTATATACACACACACACACGCACATCTATATACACACACACACACGCACATCTATATACACACACGCACATCTATACACACACACACATCTATACACACACACGCACATCTATACACACACACGCACATCTATACACACACACACACATCTATACACACACACACATCTATACACACACACACACACACATCTATACACACACACACACACATCTATACACACACGCACATCTATACACACACGCACATCTATACACACACGCACATCTATACACACACACACATCTATACACACACACACATCTATACACACACACACATCTATACACACACACACATCTATACACACACACGCGCACACACGCGCACACACACATCTATACACGCACACACACGCACACGCACATCTATACGCACACACACGCACACGCACATCTATACACACACACACGGGCACACGCACATCTATACACATACACACGCACATCTATACACACACACGCGCACATCTATAAACGCACGACACACACACACGCGCACATCTATAAACGCGCACACACACACACACACACGCGCACATCTATAAACGCGCACACACACACGCACACACACGCGCACATCTATAAACGCACACACACACACGCACATCTATAAACGCACACACACACACACGCGCACATCTATAAACGCACGACACACACACACACACGCACATCTATAAACGCACACACGCGCACATCTATAAACGCACACACGCACACGCACATCTATAAACGCACACACACACACGCACATCTATAAACGCACACACACACACACGCACATCTATAAAGGCACACACACACACACGCACATCTATAAACGCACGCACACACACACGCACATCTATAAACGCACACACACACACACACACATACATCTATAAAAGCACACACACACACACGCACATCTATAAACGCACACATGGTTGACGTTGTCTCTTCAGATTCCAGACACAACAATCCGGCCTCGTACCAGCAGCAGTTCTCACGGTGAGTCCAGGTTGTGGGTTTGGATCCCGTCTCTGCTCAAGAGCCGCCCGACCCTGTGACCTGACCCTGTGACCCCACCCTGTGACCCACAGGCAGCCGTACCAGGGCGGGCGTGGCAGCGGCTGGAACCAGTCCATACAGTCGCAGGCGTCGGCGTACCAGCAGAACCTGAACCGGCAGCAGAGCGGCCCGAGGTCCGGAGGATTCCAGCGCCGCGACGACGGGCCCGGTAACCGCGGCAACCATGGAAACCGTGGCAACCAGGTAGGACTGACGTCGGGTCACATGTGTGAACGCGCTGACGGTGGTCGTGTGTCACAGGGTTTCCCGCCGCCGCCGCAAGGAAAGCACCACCGGTGGGAGTGAACACCTGCTCTTTTTACCTTTTCGTCATTTTAACTGTTTTTGAGAGAAACTCCAAATAAACATCTGGAGCCGATGATGTCGTTTGTTTGATTCGTCTACACGTCACTGAACCGCGTCGTTGGGTCTATCAAAAGATGGTCTATCAAAAGATGGGTCTATCAAAAGATGGTCTATCAAAAGATGGGTCTATCAAAAGATGGTCTATCAAAAGATGGGGTCTATCAAAAGAGGGTCTATCAAAAGTATCAAAAGATGGGGTCTATCAAAAGATGGGTCTATCAAAAGATGGGTCTATCAAAAGATGGGTCTATCAAAAGATGGTCTATCAAAAGATGGGTCTATCAAAAGATGGTCTATCAAAAGATGGTCTATCAAAAGATGGGGTCTATCAAAAGATGGGGTCTATCAAAAGATGGGTCTATCAAAAGATGGTCTATCAAAAGATGGGTCTATCAAAAGTATCAAAAGATGGTCTATCAAAAGATGGGTCTATCAAAAGATGGTCTATCAAAAGATGGTCTTTGTCTATCAAAAGATGGGTCTATCAAAAGTATCAAAAGATGGTCTATCAAAAGATGGTCTATCAAAAGATACCATCAAAAGATGGTCTATCAAAAGATGGTCTATCAAAAGATGGGTCTATCAAAAGATACCATCAAAAGATGGTCTATCAAAAGATGGTCTATCAAAAGATACCATCAAAAGATGGTCTATCAAAAGATGGGTCTATCAAAAGATGGGTCTATCAAAAGATGGTCTATCAAAAGATGGGGTCTATCAAAAGAGGGTCTATCAAAAGTATCAAAAGATGGGGTCTATCAAAAGATGGGTCTATCAAAAGATGGGTCTATCAAAAGATGGTCTATCAAAAGATGGTCTATCAAAAGATGGTCTATCAAAAGATGGTCTATCAAAAGATGGGTCTATCAAAAGATGGTCTATCAAAAGATGGGTCTATCAAAAGTATCAAAAGATGGTCTATCAAAAGATGGGTCTATCAAAAGATGGTCTATCAAAAGATGGTCTTTGTCTATCAAAAGATGGGTCTATCAAAAGTATCAAAAGATGGTCTATCAAAAGATGGTCTATCAAAAGATACCATCAAAAGATGGTCTATCAAAAGATGGTCTATCAAAAGATGGGTCTATCAAAAGATACCATCAAAAGATGGTCTATCAAAAGATGGTCTATCAAAAGATACCATCAAAAGATGGTCTATCAAAAGATGGGTCTATCAAAAGATGGGTCTATCAAAAGATGGTCTATCAAAAGATGGTCTATCAAAAGATGGTCCATCAAAAGATGGTCTATCAAAAGATGGGTCTATCAAAAGTATCAAAAGATGGGTCTATCAAAAGATGGGGTCTATCAAAAGATGGTCTATCAAAAGATGGTCTATCAAAAGATACCATCAAAAGATGGTCTATCAAAAGATGGGTCTATCAAAAGATGGTCTATCAAAAGATGGTCTATCAAAAGATACCATCAAAAGATGGTCTATCAAAAGATGGGTCTATCAAAAGATGGGTCTATCAAAAGTATCAAAAGATGGGTCTATCAAAAGTATCAAAAGATGGGGTCTATCAAAAGAGGGGTCTATCAAAAGTATCAAAAGATGGGGAGTATCAAAAGATGGGGTCTATCAAAAGTATCAAAAGATGGGGTCTATCCAAAGTATCAAAAGATGGGGAGTATCAAAAGATGGGGTCTATCAAAAGATGGGGTCTATCAAAAGATGGGGTCCATCAAAAGATGGGTCTATCAAAAGTATCAAAAGATGGGGTCTATCAAAAGAGGGTCTATCAAAAGTATCAAAAGATGGGGTCTATCAAAAGATGGGTCTATCAAAAGTATCAAAAGATGGGGTCTATCAAAAGATGGGGTCTATCAAAAGATGGGTCTATCAAAAGATGGTCTATCAAAAGATGGTCTATCAAAAGATGGGTCTATCAAAAGATGGGGTCTATCAAAAGATGGTCTATCAAAAGATGGGGTCTATCAAAAGATGGTCTATCAAAAGATGGGTCTATCAAAAGATGGGGTCTATCAAAAGATGGGTCTATCAAAAGATGGGGTCTATCAAAAGATGGTCTATCAAAAGATGGGGTCTATCAAAAGATGGGTCTATCAAAAGATGGGGTCTATCAAAAGATGGGTCTATCAAAAGTATCAAAAGATGGGGTCTATCAAAAGATGGGGTCTATCAAAAGATGGGTCTATCAAAAGATGGGGTCTATCAAAAGATGGGTCTATCAAAAGATGGGGTCTATCAAAAGATGGTCTATCAAAAGATGGGGTCTATCAAAAGATGGGTCTATCAAAAGATGGTCTATCAAAAGATGGGGTCTATCAAAAGATGGGTCTATCAAAAGATGGTCTATCAAAAGATGGGGTCTATCAAAAGATGGGTCTATCAAAAGATGGGTCTATCAAAAGATGGGTCTATCAAAAGTATCAAAAGATGGGGTCTATCAAAAGATGGGGTCTATCAAAAGATGGGTCTATCAAAAGATGGGTCTATCAAAAGTATCAAAAGATGGGGTCTATCAAAAGATGGGGTCTATCAAAAGATGGGTCTATCAAAAGATGGGTCTATCAAAAGATGGTCTATCAAAAGATGGGTATATCAAAAGATGGGTCTATCAAAAGATGGGTCTATCAAAAGATGGGTCTATCAAAAGATGGTCTATCAAAAGATGGGTCTATCAAAAGATGGGTCTATCAAAAGATGGTCTATCAAAAGATGGGTCTATCAAAAGTATCAAAAGATGGGGTCTATCAAAAGATGGGGTCTATCAAAAGATGGGTCTATCAAAAGATGGGTCTATCAAAAGTATCAAAAGATGGGGTCTATCAAAAGATGGGGTCTATCAAAAGATGGGTCTATCAAAAGATGGGTCTATCAAAAGTATCAAAAGATGGGGTCTATCAAAAGATGGGGTCTATCAAAAGATGGGTCTATCAAAAGATGGGGTCTATCAAAAGATGGGTCTATCAAAAGATGGGTCTATCAAAAGTATCAAAAGATGGGGTCTATCAAAAGAGGGTCTATCAAAAGATGGGTCTATCAAAAGATGGGTCTATCAAAAGTATCAAAAGATGGGGTCTATCAAAAGATGGGGTCTATCAAAAGAGGGTCTATCAAAAGATGGGTCTATCAAAAGATGGGTCTATCAAAAGTATCAAAAGATGGGGTCTATCAAAAGATGGGGTCTATCAAAAGATGGGTCTATCCCACACAAACTGGTAGAAACTACAACGACACCAGGGACCTCATCGGCTGGAGAATCATCATCACTATTGTGCACTACTTGGGTGATAATGTTGGCCTTGAATATGGAGGTGAAGCCAGCAGAGCCAGAGGCCCCTCAGAGCAGTTATGGATGACAGTGACTTCAACCTCGGTCCCGGGCTGTAGATGGATCCTGCAAGGCCTGGAGCCTCTTATTAGTCGGGCACGGATGGACTTCAAGCCAAGTCCAGGTCACTGGTGGTGATGAAGGTAACAGAAGGTAACTCTTCACGATGGGTGTCTGGATCCAACCGTGAGAGAGAAGCCAGGATTTGGGAAGCTAAGGTAAGGTAAGGTAAAACTTTATCGATCCCTCAGGATGTCTCCTTCGGGAAATTGTTTTTTACCAGTAGCCAGCAATTTTTCATAAACAATAAAAATTAATACATAAAAAATAAAATAAGAAGAAGAACATAAAGAGGAAGAACAAGATGAAACAATCTAAGTCTAAAGATGAAGATAAAGAACAAGATGAAACAATCTAAGTCTAAAGATGAAGATAAAGAACAAGATATAACCATCTAAGTCTAAAGATAAAGAGAAAGAACATAGGTCAAAGAAAAACAACAAAGGATACAAAGACTAACATAGAACATCCAGATACTTTCACTTCTGCCCCCGAACTCAGAATTGTACCATTTAATAGCCCGAGGGATGAATGAGTCCCTGAGTCTATTAGTGTTGCATCATGGGAGGAGCATTCGTGCTTCATCTGCTTCTCTGCTCACTGATGACAGTGTTCAGAGGATGACTGTCATCATCATGATGGACAGTAGTTTGTTCAATGATCTCCTCTCAGCAACTGTCACCAGTGAGTACAGCTTCATTCCAACCACAGAACCAGCCCTCCTGATCAACCTGTTGACCTGTTGACCTGTTGACCTCCTCTTGGACACATTTCCACCCCAACACACCACAGCATAGAACACTGGCCACCACAGACTGGTAGAACATGCAGAGGAGCTTCTTGCAGATATTAAATGATGGAAGCCTCCTCAGAAAGTACTTCTACTCTGAACCTTCTTATATACATGGTCTGTGTTGCAGGACCAGTTTACTGTCCATCCACACGCCGAGGTACTTATAGTTGTCCACTATCTCCACCTCATCGCCTCTGATGGACACTGGACGTGGCTTTGTCCTGGACCTCCCAAAGTCCAAGACCAGCTCCTTGGTCTTTGAGATGTTCAGCTGCAAGTGGTTCCTCTCACTCCAGTCCACAAAGTCACGTATCAGACTCCTATACTCGTCTTCGCTGTTGTCCCTGATGCATCCAACAATGGCAGTGTCGTCAGCATACTTCTGGACGAGACTCAGCTCTGAGTTGTAGCAGAAGTCTGAAGTGTCGATGGTGAAGAGGAGAGGGGCCAGTACTGTCCCCTGAGGTGCTCCTGTACTGCACACCATAGTGTCAGACGTGATGTGTCAGACGTGAATCCTCCGAAGTACATCCTATACCTGGAGTGAGGTGAAGCTGGGAAGTGGTTGTGTGGAGCTGGGGGGGCACAAGAAGTTGGGGCAGGTCCTGAGGCGGGCAGCAGTGAGGGTGAGGTCACCTGCTCAAACCTGTTGAAAAAGTTGTTCAGACCATTTGCCTCCTCCAGCGTGTCCACTGCAGTCAGAGAGGCCTTGGTCTTGTGTCCAGTGATGGTTTTAACACCATCCCAGACTCTCTTATTTCTTCTCGGCTCAGCTTCTCCTCCAACCTCCTCCTGTAGGTGTCCTTTGCCTCCCTCAAGCTTCACCTCCTGCTGAGCTGACCTCATGGCGTCCCTGTCTCTGCTCCTGAATGCCACTTTCTTCCTGTTCAGGACATCCTTGACCTCCTTTGTTACCCACGGTTTATTATTAGGGTAACAGCGGACAGTCTTAGTAGGGGCGACAACGTCCAAGCAGAAATTTAAATAATCTGTTAGACAGTGTGTCTGACCCTCGATGTCCTCATGAGACCTCAGCAGCACATCCCAGTCTGTTGTTTCAAAGCAGTCTCTGATGGCGTCCTCCACAGCTGGTGTCAACTTTCTGATTGTCTTAGTAGTCACAGTCTGTCTCTGCACCAGAGGCATGTACTGTGACTGAAGGTGGACCAGGTTATGATCGGACCTTCCAAGTGGAGGAAGAGGTTTGGTTCTGTAGGCGTCCTTCAAGTTGGAATAAAGAAGGTCAATTGTCCTGTTATTCCTGGTGGGACAATCCACAGCCTGATGGAAAGTAGGCAGAGTAGCTGCCTCCCAAGGGGGGATAAGTTTAAAGCCTGGATCTACCAGCACGGCATCTTCTCACGACTCCTCTGGCCACTGCTGGTGTATGAAGATGATCACCATCGAGTGCTTCGAGGGGAAAGTCAGCTGTTTCCTCAGGAGGTGGTCGGACCTTCAGAAGCCTCAGCAGCACTGCCCTGTACGGGGGAAACAAACTAAAACTGCCCTTCAGTAGTCTGACAGAGGAGTTTATGGTTCCCCGAGCCATAGAGGTGCTGCTGTACAGGGAGTTCTACCTACCTCTTCCACCGACAAGGTCTCCTGGGCAGGTGCAGAAGTGGAGGCTCAGCAGGCTGTCAACCAGGCCGAGGCACGGCTGCGACACAGTGAGCTGGTGGGAACAGTGGCATCTGGACAGGTAGGTCTCGGAAGTAACCCAAGACCTCGCTACAAGTCCCAGGGAAAAGAGAGGCAACAGCTGCTCCAGGAGTAGGTCCGAGCAGGGGTGGAGGAAGCTGCAGTAGGACCGTAGGGATGCGGCAGCATGGACCCGATGGGAAGAGGAAGCTGACCGGAAGATCTCGTGGTCAGATCTATGGAGATCTGAGCCACATTGGATCAAGTTCCTCATACAGTCTGTGTACTTTGTACTCCCAAGACCATCCAACCTCTTCCGCTGGGGCTTAGCCGAGACCCCACTGTGCCCCCTCTGTAAGGAAGCTGGATCGTTGGAGCTCATCCTGAGCTGCTGCCCACCTGCACTTGGAGATGGACGTTACCGTTGGCGCCATGACCAGGTGCTGCAGGTCATTGCAGAAGTCATCAGCACCGGGATCTCCACCAGCAAACATCAACAACCAACAGTCAGAGCTGGAGAGAAGCCACAGCAGAGTAGGACTCAAGCAGGGGGGCTGGACTGGCAGCTGAAGGTGCACCTAGGAAGACCAGCTCAAGTTCCCTGATCATCGCGCTGACCTATCTCAGGCCGGACATAGTCCTGGTGTCTGAAACAACAAAGCAGGTGGTCCTGCTGGAGCTGACTGTCCCCTGGGAAGACCGGATGGAGGAGGCCTTCGAGAGGACGGGGGTCAAGTATGAGGAGCTGGCAGGCGAATGCAACCCAGTGGAGGTCCGGTGCAGAGGGTTCGTCGTCCTCATCATCCGGCTCTCAAGATGATGGGAGTGAAGGCACATGAGGACCAGAGACCTCTATCTTCATCAGCGACGCAGAAAAAGCGTCAAGGTGTCTGTGGATCAAGCCAGAGATCCGTGGACTGAAGAAGCCACTGAGACACAAGCCTGATCAACCCTGACCGGGTCACCTGGGCGAAGGTGTCTGTTGAGAGACCAGAATGTTAGTCTTTGTATCTTTGTCTTGTTCTTTTTCTTTGATCTTGTTCTTTATCTTTAGACTTAGATCGTATCATCTTGTTCTTTATTTCTCTTTGTTCTTATTTTTTTTTTTTTAATGAAAAATTGCTGTATTTTCTGTGGATATTTGAAAAAAAAAACTATTTCTCCTGAGGATCAATAAAGTTCTACATAAACTACTGATGATGTTTCTATAAGTTACACCAAGAGTGTTTGCTGTAACATCTTCATCTTCATCATCATCTTCATCATCATCTTTATCATCATCTTCATCATCTTCATCATCATCATCATCTTCATCATCATCTTTATCATCATCTTCATCATCATCATCTTCATCATCTTCTTCATCATCATCTTCATCATCATCATCTTCATCATTTTCATCATCATCTTCATCATCATCATCTTCATCATCATCTTTATCATCATCTTCATCATCATCATCTTCATCATCTTCTTCATCATCATCTTCATCATCATCATCTTCTTCATCATTATCTTCATCATTTTCATCATCATCATCATCATCTTCATCTGCATCATCATCATCATTTTCATCATCATCTTCTTCATCATCTTCATCATCATTTTCATCTTCATCATCATCTTCTTCATCTTCATCATCTTCATCATCATCTTCATCATCATCATCATCATCTTCATCATCATCATCATCTTCATCATCATCTTCTTCATCATCTTCATCATCATTTTCATCTTCATCATCATCTTCTTCATCTTCATCATCTTCATCATCATCTTCATCATCATCATCATCATCTTCATCATCATCATCATCTTCATCATCATCTTCATCATCATTTTCATCTTCATCATCATCTTCTTCATCTTCATCATCTTCATCATCATCTTCATCATCATCATCATTTTCATCATCATCTTCTTCATCATCTTCATCATCATTTTCATCTTCATCATCATCTTCTTCATCTTCATCATCTTCATCATCATCTTCATCATCATCATCATCATCTTCATCATCATCATCATCTTCATCATCATCTTCATCATCATTTTCATCTTCATCATCATCTTCTTCATCTTCATCATCTTCATCTTCATCATCATTTTCATCTTCATCTTCATCATCATCATCATCATCTTCATCATCTTCATCATCATCATCACCACCAGGAACATCTTGACTGGATAAAGTGATAAGAGGCTCTGATGACATCACTAAGGTGTGTGAGATGAAAGGTCAGCTCAGGGTTAAAAGAGCAGGTGAGGCTGCAGCGTCACCTTCTCGTCTGAATCACACGCCTCACATGTTTGGATGTTGAGTGATGTTCACCTGTGAGTGACACCTGTGAGTGACACCTGTCATCCATGGAGCCTTTCGCTCACCTGCGCCTCCTCGTCGCCTCCCTGCAGAGACTCCTGACCCCGCCCCCTCCCCTGCCGGAGCCCAGGTGAGCAGGTCGTGGACCAGTGTGTGTGTGTGTGTAACTCAAGTCATTCGAGTCTCTCAAGGTGGTTCAAGTCTCTCGTTCAAGTCTCTTATGTCGTTCAAGTCTCTCGTTCAAGTCTCTGAAGTCGTTCAAGTCTCTTATGTCGTTCAAGTCTCTCGTTCAAGTCTCTGAAGTCGTTCAAGTCTCTCGTTCAAGTCTCTGAAGTCGTTCAAGTCTCTTATGTCGTTCGAGTCTCTGAAGTCGTTCAAGTCTCTGAAGTCGTTCAAGTCTCTGAAGTCGTTCGAGTCTCTGTAGTCGTTCAAGTCTCTGAAGTCGTTCAAGCCTCTGAAGTCGTTCGAGTCTCTGTAGTCGTTCAAGTCTCTCAAGTCGTTCAAGTCTCTCAAGTCGTTCGAGTCTCTGAAGTCGTTCAAGTCTCTCAAGTCGTTCAAGTCTCTGAAGTCGTTCGAGTCTCTGAAGTCGTTCAAGTCTCTCAAGTTGTTCAAGTCTCTCAAGTCGTTCGAGTCTCTCAAGTCGTTCGAGTCTCTCAGGTCGTTCAAGTCTCTGAAGTCGTTCAAGTCTCTGAAGTCGTTCGAGTCTCTCAGGTCGTTCAAGTCTCTGAAGTCGTTCAAGTCTCTGAAGTCGTTCAAGTCTCTCAGGTCGTTCGAGTCTCTCAAGTCGTTCAAGTCTCTGAAGTCGTTCGAGTCTCTCAAGTCGTTCAAGTCTCTCAAGTCGTTCAAGTCTCTCAGGTCGTTCAAGTCTCTCAAGTCGTTCGAGTCTTTCAAGTCTCTCAAGTCGTTCGAGTCTTTCAAGTCTTTCAAGTCTCTCAAGTCGTTCGAGTCTCTCAAGTCGTTCGAGTCTTTCAAGTCTTTCAAGTCTTTCAAGTCTTTCAAGTCGTTCGAGTCTTTCAAGTCTTTCAAGTCTCTCAAGTCGTTCGAGTCTTTCAAGTCTTTCAAGTCTCTCAAGTCGTTCGAGTCTCTCAAGTCGTTCGAGTCTTTCAAGTCTTTCAAGTCTCTCAAGTCGTTCGAGTCTCTCAAGTCGTTCGAGTCTCTCAAGTCGTTCGAGTCTTTCAAGTCGTTCAAGTCTCTCAAGTCGTTCGAGTCTCTCAAGTCGTTCGAGTCTCTCAAGTCGTTCGAGTCTTTCAAGTCGTTCGAGTCTCTCATGTCGTTCAAGTCTCTCAAGTCGTTCGAGTCTCTGAAGTCGTTCAAGTCTCTCAATCGTTCGAGTCTCTGAAGTCGTTCAAGTCTCTCAAGTCGTTCGAGTCTCTCAAGTCGTTCGAGTCTCTCAAGTCGTTCGAGTCTTTCAAGTCTCTCAAGTCGTTCAAGTCTCTCAAGTCGTTCGAGTCTCTCAAGTCGTTCGAGTCTCTCAAGTCGTTCGAGTCTCTCAAGTCGTTCGAGTCTCTCAAGTCGTTCGAGTCTTTCAAGTATCTCAAGTCGTTCAAGTCTCTCAAGTCGTTCGAGTCTCTCAAGTCGTTCGAGTCTCTCAAGTCGTTCGAGTCTCTGAAGTCGTTCGAGTCTCTCAAGTCGTTCGGGTCTCTCAAGTCGTTCGAGTCTCTCAAGTCGTTCGAGTCTCTGAAGTCGTTCGAGTCTCTCAAGTCGTTCAAGTCTCTCAAGTCGTTCGAGTCTCTCAAGTCGTTCAAGTCTCTCAAGTCGTTCGAGTCTCTCAAGTCGTTCAAGTCGCTCAAGTCGTTCGAGTCTCTCAAGTCGTTCGAGTCTTTCAAGTCTCTCAAGTCGTTCGAGTCTCTCAAGTCGTTCGAGTCTCTCAAGTCGTTCGAGTCTCTCAAGTCGTTCAAGTCTCTGAAGTCGTTCGAGTCTCTCAAGTCGTTCAAGTCTCTCAAGTCGTTCGAGTCTCTCAAGTCGTTCAAGTCTCTCAAGTCGTTCGAGTCTCTCAAGTCGTTCAAGTCGCTCAAGTCGTTCGAGTCTCTCAAGTCGTTCGAGTCTTTCAAGTCTCTCAAGTCGTTCGAGTCTCTCAAGTCGTTCGAGTCTCTCAAGTCGTTCGAGTCTCTCAAGTCGTTCGAGTCTCTCAAGTCGTTCGAGTCTCTCAAGTCGTTCAAGTCTCTCAAGTCGTTCGAGTCTCTCAAGTCGTTCGAGTCTCTCAAGTCGTTCGAGTCTTTCAAGTCTCTCAAGTCGTTCAAGTCTCTCAAGTCGTTCGAGTCTCTGAAGTCGTTCGAGTCTCTCAAGTCGTTCAAGTCTCTGAAGTCGTTCGAGTCTCTGAAGTCGTTAGAGTCTCTGAAGTTGTTCGAGTCTCTGAAGTCGTTCGAGTCTCTCAAGTCGTTCAAGTCTCTGAAGTCGTTCAAGTCTCTGAAGTCGTTCGAGTCTCTGAAGTCGTTCGAGTCTCTCAAGTCGTTCAAGTCTCTGAAGTCGTTCGAGTCTCTCAAGTCGTTCAAGTCTCTCAAGTCGTTCAAGTCTCTGAAGTCGTTCGAGTCTCTCAAGTCGTTCGAGTCTCTCATGTCATTCGAGTCTCTCATGTCGTTCAAGTCTCTCAAGTCGTTCGAGTCTCTGAAGTCATTCGAGTCTCTCATGTCGTTCAAGTCTCTCAAGTCGTTCGAGTCTCTGAAGTCATTCGAGTCTCTCATGTCGTTCGAGTCTCTGAAGTCGTTCGAGTCTCTGAAGTCGTTCAAGTCTCTTAAGTCGTTCGAGTCTCTGAAGTCGTTCGAGTCTCTGAAGTCGTTCGAGTCTCTCAAGTCGTTCGAGTCTCTGAAGTCGTTCAAGTCTCTCAAGTCGTTCAAGTCTCTCAAGTCGTTCGAGTCTCTGAAGTCGTTCAAGTCTCTGAAGTCGTTCGAGTCTATCAAGTCGTTCAAGTCTCTCAAGTCGTTCGAGTCTCTCAAGTCGTTCGAGTCTTTCAAGTCTCTCAAGTCGTTCGAGTCTCTCAAGTCGTTCGAGTCTCTCAAGTCATTCGAGTCTCTCATGTCGTTCCAGTCTCTCAAGTCGTTCGAGTCTCTGAAGTCGTTCAAGTCTCTCAAGTCGTTCGAGTCTCTGAAGTCGTTCGAGTCTCTGAAGTCATTCGAGTCTCTCATGTCGTTCCAGTCTCTCAAGTCGTTCGAGTCTCTGAAGTCGTTCAAGTCTCTCAATTCGTTCAAGTCTCTCAATCGTTCGAGTCTCTGAAGTCGTTCAAGTCTCTCAAGTCGTTCGAGTCTCTCAAGTCGTTCGAGTCTCTCAAGTCGTTCGAGTCTCTCAAGTCGTTCGAGTCTCTCAAGTCGTTCGAGTCTTTCAAGTCTCTCAAGTCGTTCGAGTCTCTCAAGTCGTTCGAGTCTCTCAAGTCGTTCGAGTCTCTCAAGTCGTTCGAGTCTCTCAAGTCGTTCGAGTCTCTCAAGTCGTTCGAGTCTCTCAAGTCGTTCGAGTCTCTCAAGTCGTTCGAGTCTTTCAAGTCTCTCAAGTCGTTCAAGTCTCTCAAGTCGTTCGAGTCTCTCAAGTCGTTCGAGTCTCTGAAGTCGTTCGAGTCTCTCAAGTCGTTCGGGTCTCTCAAGTCGTTCGAGTCTCTGAAGTCGTTCGAGTCTCTCAAGTCGTTCGGGTCTCTCAAGTCGTTCAAGTCTCTGAAGTCGTTCGAGTCTCTCAAGTCGTTCAAGTCTCTCAAGTCGTTCGAGTCTATCAAGTCGTTCAAGTCTCTCAAGTCGTTCGAGTCTCTCAAGTCGTTCAAGTCTCTCAAGTCGTTCGAGTCTCTCAAGTCGTTCGAGTCTTTCAAGTCTCTCAAGTCGTTCAAGTCTCTCAAGTCGTTCGAGTCTTTCAAGTCTCTCAAGTCGTTCAAGTCTCTCAAGTCGTTCGAGTCTCTCAAGTCGTTCGAGTCTCTCAAGTCGTTCGAGTCTCTCAAGTCGTTCGAGTCTCTCAAGTCGTTCGAGTCTCTCAAGTCATTCGAGTCTCTCAAGTCGTTCGAGTCTCTCAAGTCGTTCGAGTCTTTCAAGTCGTTCAAGTCTCTCAAGTCGTTCGAGTCTCTCAAGTCATTCGAGTCTCTGAAGTCGTTCAAGTCTCTCAAGTCGTTCGAGTCTTTCAAGTCGTTCAAGTCTCTCAAGTCGTTCGAGTCTCTCAAGTCATTCGAGTCTCTCAAGTCGTTCAAGTCTCTCAAGTCGTTCGAGTCTCTCAAGTCATTCGAGTCTCTCAAGTCATTCGAGTCTCTGAAGTCGTTCGAGTCTCTCAAGTCGTTCGAGTCTTTCAAGTCGTTCAAGTCTCTCAAGTCGTTCGAGTCTCTCAAGTCATTCGAGTCTCTCAAGTCGTTCGAGTCTCTCAAGTCGTTCGAGTCTCTCAAGTCGTTCGAGTCTCTCAAGTCATTCGAGTCTCTCAAGTCATTCGAGTCTCTGAAGTCGTTCGAGTCTCTCAAGTCGTTCGAGTCTTTCAAGTCGTTCAAGTCTCTCAAGTCGTTCGAGTCTCTCAAGTCATTCGAGTCTCTCAAGTCGTTCGAGTCTCTCAAGTCGTTCGAGTCTCTCAAGTCATTCGAGTCTCTCAAGTCGTTCGAGTCTCTCAAGTCGTTCGAGTCTCTCAAGTCATTCGAGTCTCTCAAGTCATTCGAGTCTCTGAAGTCGTTCGAGTCTCTCAAGTCGTTCGAGTCTTTCAAGTCGTTCAAGTCTCTCAAGTCGTTCGAGTCTCTCAAGTCATTCGAGTCTCTCAAGTCGTTCGAGTCTCTCAAGTCGTTCGAGTCTCTCAAGTCGTTCGAGTCTTTCAAGTCTCTCAAGTCTTTCAAGTCGTTCGAGTCTCTCAGGTCGTTCGAGTCTCTCAAGTCGTTCGAGTCTTAGTCGTTCAGGTCACAGAGGTCACAGAGGTCACAGAGGTCACAGAGGTCACAGAGGTCAGGCGAGCTGCTCTTTGATTGGACGGCGTCTTTAAAGACTTTGATGACGACACGTCTATATGAGGGCAGCGAGCGAGTCGACGTCACACGTGTGAACAATGTTGCTGTGTGACGCCCGACATCCCATAATAACACACCTGCCTCCAGAGGGCGCCATGTCAGCGAGCGAGAGAGAAACAGACGTTTGACTGACACTTTGTCTCACTTTTGCATCATGGGCCATAACATTATGACCACCTACCTGAGGTGGTCATAATGTTATGATGGACGTTGATGATCAATAATCAGCGTCTGATCTTCTCTCGTGTCTTTCAGTCATGGTGCTGAGGAGGAGTCCTCGTCTGACCACCAACGGTTACTATGACAACACCGGTCTGAGGACCGTTTTTTACAAGGAAAGATTGTTCAGGTGTGTGTTTGTGTGTGTGTTCATGTGTGTGTTTGTGTGTGTGTGTTTGTGTTCGTGTGTGTGTTTGTGTGTGTGTTGGTGTTCGTGTGTGTGTTTGTGTGTGTGTTTGTGTTTGTGTGTGTGTTTGTGTGTGTGTGTGTTCATGTGTGTGTTCATGTGTGTGTTCATGTGTGTGTTCATGTGTGTGTGTTTGTGTTTGTGTGTGTGTTTGTGTGTGTGTTCATGTGTGTGTTCATGTGTGTGTTTGTGTGTGTGTTCATGTGTGTGTTCATATGTGTGTTTGTGTGTGTGTGTTTGTGTGTGTGTTTGTGTTTGTGTGTGTGTTCATGTGTGTGTTCATGTGTGTGTTCATGTGTGTGTTCATATGTGTGTTTGTGTGTATGTTTGTGTGTGTGTTCATGTGTGTGTTTGTGTGTGTGTTTGTGTGTGTTCATGTGTGTGTTCGTGTGTATGTTTGTGTGTGTTCATGTGTGTGTTCATGTGTGTGTTTGTGTGTGTTCATGTGTGTGTTTGTGTGTGTGTTTGTGTGTGTGTTCATGTGTGTGTTTGTGTGTGTTTGTGTGTGTGTGTTCGTGTGTGTTCATGTGTGTGTTCATGTGTGTGTACATGTGTGTGTTCATGTGTGTGTTCATGTGTGTGTACATGTGTGTTCATGTGTGTGTACATGTGTGTGTTCATGTGTGTGTTCATGTGTGTGTACATGTGTGTGTTCATGTGTGTGTTCATGTGTGTTCGTGTGTGTGTTCATGTGTGTTCATGTGTGTGTTCATGTGTGTGTTCATGTGTGTGTTTGTGTGTGTGTTCATGTGTGTGTTCATGTGTGTGTTCATGTGTGTGTTTGTGTGTGTGTTCATGTGTGTGTTTGTGTGTGTTCATGTGTGTGTTTGTGTGTGTTCGTGTGTGTGTTCGTGTGTGTGTTCATGTGTGTGTTCATGTGTGTGTTTGTGTGTGTTCATGTGTGTGTTTGTGCGTGTTCGTGTGTGTGTTCGTGTGTGTGTTCGTGTGTGTGTTCATGTGTGTGTTTGTGTGTGTGTTCATGTGTGTGTTTGTGTGTGTGTTTGTGTGTGTGTTTGTGTGTGTGTTTGTGTGTGTGTTTGTGTGTGTGTTCGTGTGTGTGTTCATGTGTGTGTTTGTGTGTGTGTTTGTGTGTGTGTTTGTGTGTGTGTTCATGTGTGTGTTCATGTGTGTGTTCATGTGTGTGTTTGTGTGTGTGTTCATGTGTGTGTTCATGTGTGTGTTTGTGTGTGTGTTCATGTGTGTGTTTGTGTGTGTGTTCATGTGTGTGTTCATGTGTGTGTTTGTGTGTGTGTTCATGTGTGTGTTCATGTGTGTGTTCATGTGTGTGTTCATGTGTGTGTTTGTGTGTGTGTTCATGTGTGTTCATGTGTGTGTTCATGTGTGTGTTCATGTGTGTGTTTGTGTGTGTGTTCATGTGTGTGTTCATGTGTGTGTTTGTGTGTGTGTTCATGTGTGTGTTCATGTGTGTGTTCATGTGTGTGTTTGTGTGTGTGTTCATGTGTGTGTTCATGTGTGTGTTCATGTGTGTGTTTGTGTGTGTGTTCATGTGTGTGTTCATGTGTGTGTTCATGTGTGTGTTTGTGTGTGTGTTCATGTGTGTGTTCATGTGTGTGTTTGTGTGTGTGTTCATGTGTGTGTTCATGTGTGTGTTCATGTGTGTGTTTGTGTGTGTGTTCATGTGTGTGTTCATGTGTGTGTTCATGTGTGTGTTTGTGTGTGTGTTCATGTGTGTGTACATGTATGTTCATGTGTATGTTCATGTTGTTGATGTGTGTGTTGATGTGTGTGTTGATGTTTGTGTACATGTGTGTTCATGTTTGTGAACCACCTTCTCCAAGATCTTGGACAAGAATGAAGATTAGAAATAGGCCTGAAATGACTGAGGTTAGTCGGGTCTAAGTCTGGCTTTTTGAGCAAAGGCTCCACAATGGTTCAAATGCATTAAAAACCCTGTGGAAAGGGAGAGGTTCACCATATTGGTAACTCAGGGGTCAATTACATCAAATACTTTGATGAAGAGCCTACAAGGAAGGACGTCATCTGAGCAAGAGGAGGGTTTCATCTTGTTCACTAGTGATGAAAGATACAGCAGTGAAGGAAGACCAAGAGGAGGAGAGGGGCTCAGAGACAGTAGGGGTTCCAAACAAAGAGGGAGAGATTTTCTCTTTGATTAATTTAATGTTTTGAGTAAAAACCTCAACAATCATTGCTGTCAGCTTCACAGAAGACATGATTTGAGGAGCAGGAGACACGAGAGAATTAATCGTGTCAAACAACACTTTGCTGCTACCAGTTTTGTGATGTAATCAGATCTAACAGTTTCCACCATCTCATTGTAAGAAGTCAACAGATCCCTGAGCATCACGATCATAGATCCTGATGTTGATACATATCTTTAGTGATGTGAGCAGAATATCCGGACAAGTAGTCGTTAAAACTACTGTTTTTGGCAATTATTGCAGGAGCTCAGGTTCGTAGCAGCAGATTAAAGGCTCACCGGAACCGGAGTTGATGTGTGTTCATATGTGTCCATGTGTGTGTTTATGTGTGTTTATGTGTGTTTATGTGTGTTTATGTGTGTTGATGTGTGTGTTCATATGTATCCATATTTGTGTTGATGTGTGTGTTCATATGTGTCCATGTGTGTGTTTATGTGTGTTGATGTGTGTGTTCATATGTGTCCATATGTGTGTTTATGTGTGTTGATGTGTGTGTTCATATGTGTCCATATGTGTGTTGATGTGTGTGTTCACATGTGTCCATGTGTGTGTTTATGTGGGTTTGTGTGTTGATGTGTGTTGATGTGTGTGTTGATGTGTGTTGATGTGTGTGTTGATGTGTGTGTTGATGTGTGTTGATGTGTGTTGATGTGTGTTGATGTGTGTTGATGTGTGTTCATATTTGTTGATGTGTGTGTTGATGTGTGTGTTGATGTGTGTTGATGTGTGTTCATATTTGTTGATGTGTGTGTTGATGTGTGTGTTGATGTGTGTTGATGTGTGTGTTGATGTGTGTTGATGTGTGTTGATGTGTGTACTTGTGTCATCATCAGAGTGTTCAAGAGTCGTAAACGAAGACGTCATCAGCTCCAAAAGGACGAGAACAACAACGAGGACGTGGTCGAGTCCGACTGGTTCGACTCTGAGATGGACCTTCAGGTCCCGTCGTGTTGGGAGCTTCACTCCCTGGTCCTGCTGTCCTTGACTCTGCTGCTGGTCCTGCTGTGTACGTGACTCACGACTCACACTGAGTCCCATCGGTGACTCTTCACAGGCTGGACCGGATCTTTGATGCGGGTCTTTTGATGTTCCAGGTCTTCTTTTTACTCCGGCTTCCAAGTTCTGGGACTTTTCCCAAGACTCGACCTTCCTGAGTCTGCCGTCGGCGCCAACCACCGTCTTCCACGAGTCCCACAAGATGGCCGAGCGGTTGGTGGTTCTGGACCGGAGGGTGAGCGAGTTAGAGCACGAGCTGCAGATACTGAGGCGACACTTGGACCTTGTCCCGGACCCCCAGGACCTGCTGGAGAACTATGCCCTGGAGAGCCTCGGTATGTCCTGCCCGTCCCCCCGTGACTCAGGAGTCTCACATCTGTCTCTCCTCAGGTGCTGACATCGTCCTGTGCCGGTCCTCGAGCACTTACCTGGGCCCTCCGATCAACTGGTACCTCGGCATTTTCCCCAAGTACCACCCAGCCCAGAGCCCCAAAACAACCATCCAGGTGGGACTAGATCCTAGACGACTTGGTGGTGTAGATCCTCTTCTGGTTCTCGTCCCTCCTAAACCTCTGGTCCTGGTCTACACAGGGAAGAGCCGAACTGGTCCCGGGTCAGTGCTGGCCCTTCCTGGGTTCGGCGGGACAACTGCTCATCTCGCTGCCGTACCCGGTCCACGTGCACCACCTGGCTCTGGGCCACATCAGCAGGCGTGAGTCGGTCAACCACGCCATCCCCAGCGCCCCCAGAGAGTTCTCTGTCAACGTGAGTCTCCGGTGACCTGGAGGGGCGTCCACAGGTCGGGTCCATAGGTCGGGTCCACAGGTGGTCTGCAGCCTCCAAACGTGTCCCATGTCTTCCAGGGCTTTGTGGATCTGAACCGGGTCGGAACGTTTCTGGGAAACTTCACGTACGACGATGAGGGGAAGTCGGTCCAGGTCTTCAAGATACCCGTGAGTCAGAGAGTCTTATCTTGTCCTCGATGGAGTGTGTGACTCGTGTGTGACTCGTGACTCACAGAACCACCAGGACAAGGTCTTCAAGTTCATGGAGGTCAAAGTTCACAACAACTGGGGGAACCTGGAGTACACGTGTCTGTACATGGTCCGGGTCCACGGACGACTGGAGCTCCTGACTCGACACTCGCCTGTTTGAGGGACGTTACGGTGAGACACCTATGATGTCACTTCCTGTCAGCTGACTCACAGCTTCCTGTCCTTCAGGTTCCAATGGAACCCCCTCTGGCCAGAGCTGGAACTGCACAAACAACTGAACTAGACCGACGCGAGTACTTTAGGTGTGTAGTACCTTTACTCTCTAGTACCTTTACTTTAGTACTTTTACTCTCTAGTACTTTTACTCTCTAGTACTTTAACTCTCTATTACTTTTACTCTCTAGTACTTTTACTCTCTAGTACTTTAACTCTCTATTACTTTTACTCTCTAGTACTTTAACTCTGTAGTACTTTAACTCTCTAGTACCTTTACTCTAGTACTTTCATTCTCTAGTACCTTTAATTTAGTACTTTTACTCTCTAGTACTTTAACTCTCTAGTACTTTAACTCTGTAGTACTTTAACTCTAGTACTTTAACTCTCTATTACTTTTACTCTCTAGTACTTTTACTCTCTAGTACTTTAACTCTGTAGTACTTTAACTCTCTAGTACCTTTACTCTAGTACTTTCATTCTCTAGTACCTTTAATTTAGTACTTTTACTCTGTAGTACTTTTACTCTCTAGTACTTAAACTATCTAGTACTTTTACTCTCTAGTACTTTAACTCTGTAGTACTTTAACTCTCTAGTACCTTTACTCTAGTACTTTCATTCTCTAGTACCTTTAATTTAGTACTTTTACTCTGTAGTACTTTTACTCTCTAGTACTTAAACTATCTAGTACTTTTACTCTCTAGTACTTTAACTCTGTAGTACTTTAACTCTCTAGTACCTTTACTCTAGTACTTTCATTCTCTAGTACCTTTAATTTAGTACTTTTACTCTCTAGTACTTTAACTCTCTATTACTTTTACTCTCTAGTACTTTAACTCTGTAGTACTTTAACTCTCTAGTACCTTTACTCTAGTACTTTCACTCTCTAGTACTTTTACCGTGTCTTTTAACTAGTATTTGTTCTTCCTTCCGTCCAGACTCCTGCAGCCTGAGGTCACGACACATGCAGGGTCGGAGCAGATGTGTGAGGTCAAAGGTCACACTCTGAACAGTGTTTCCCTGTTTTAAGGGTTTTTAACGATTTTGTAACATATTTGTGAATAAAGTCATTTAACATCATGACCCGATTCTCACCTGTAGTGTGCAGTGTGTAGTGTGCAGTGTGCAGTGTGTAGTGTGCAGTGTGCAGTGTGTAGTGTGCAGTGTGCAGTGTGTAGTGTGCAGTGTGCAGTGTGCAGTGTGCAGTGTGCAGTGTGCAGTGTGCAGTGTGCAGTGTGTAGTGTGCAGTGTGTAGTGTGTAGTGTGCAGTGTGCAGTGTGTAGTGTGTAGTGTGCAGTGTGTAGTGTGTAGTGTGCAGTGTGCAGTGTGTAGTGTGCAGTGTGTAGTGTGCAGTGTGCAGTGTGTAGTGTGTAGTGTGCAGTGTGCAGTGTGCAGTGTGTAGTGTGCAGTGTGTAGTGTGTAGTGTGCAGTGTGCAGTTTGTAGTGTGCAGTTTGTAGTGTGCAGTGTGTAGTGTGCAGTTTGTAGTGTGCAGTGTGTAGTGTGCAGTGTGTAGTGTGTAGTGTGCAGTGTGTAGTGTGCAGTGTGTAGTGTGCAGTTTGTAGTGTGTAGTGTGCAGTGTGTAGTGTGCAGTGTGTAGTGTGTAGTGTGCAGTGTGTAGTGTGTAGTGTGCAGTGTGTAGTGTGTAGTGTGCAGTATGTAGTGTGCAGTGTGTAGTGTGCAGTGTGTAGTGTGCAGTGTGTAGTGTGCAGTTTGTAGTGTGCAGTGTGTAGTGTGTAGTGTGCAGTGTGTAGTGTGCAGTGTGTAGTGTGCAGTTTGTAGTGTGCAGTGTGTAGTGTGTAGTGTGCAGTGTGTAGTGTGCAGTGTGTAGTGTGTAGTGTGCAGTGTGCAGTGTGTAGTGTGTAGTGTGCAGTGTGTAGTGTGTAGTGTGCAGTGTGCAATTTGTAGTGTGCAGTTTGTAGTGTGCAGTGTGTAGTGTGCAGTTTGTAGTGTGCAGTGTGTAGTGTGCAGTGTGTAGTGTGCAGTGTGTAGTGTGCAGTGTGTAGTGCGCAGTGTGTAGTGTGCAGTTTGTAGTGTGTAGTGTGCAGTGTGTAGTGTACAGAGTGTAGTGTGCAGTTTGTAGTGTGTAGTGTGCAGTGTGTAGTGTGCAGTTTGTAGTGTGCAGTGTGTAGTGTGCAGTGTGTAGTGTGCAGTTTGTAGTGTGTAGTGTGCAGTGTGTAGTGTGCAGTTTGTAGTGTGCAGTGTGTAGTGTGCAGTGTGTAGTGTGCAGTGTGTAGTGTGCAGTTTGTAGTGTGCAGTTTGTAGTGTGCAGTGTGTAGTGTGCAGTTTGTAGTGTGCAGTTTGTAGTGTGCAGTTTGTAGTGCGCAGTGTGAAGTGTGCAGTTTGTAGTGTGCAGTTTGTAGTTTGTAGTGTGCAGTGTGTAGTGTGCAGTGTGTAGTGTGCAGTGTGTAATGTGCAGTGTGCATTGTGAAGTGTGCAGTGTGTAGTGTGTAGTCTGCAGTGTGCATGAATATTTTGTTTCTCATATTTTTTCTTTATTTCTTTTTCCAAACTTGCCAAACGTGCTGCCAGCAGGTGTCGCTAGTGTTCCTACAGCTGGTTATAATCATCGTTAAATAGTAGAAGAAGAAGCTGTCGCATCATTTCCTGTTAGTGTGTAGCAGCAGAGTTTGATTTGAACTATCTGTGGAGGATTAGTTACTAGTTAATAAGTACACTATCCTGATGATACTAACTTCTAGTACACTAAGAGAAGTATGTTTGAGACATACTATCTGTGGAGGATTAGTTACTAGTTAGTATGTACACTATCCTGATGCATACTAACTTCTAGTATACTAAGAGAAGTATGTTTGAGACATACTATCTGTGGAGGATTAGTTACTAGTTAGTACGTACACTATCCTGATGATACTAACTTCTAGTGTACTAAGAGAAGTATGTGATTTGAGACATACTATCTGTGGAGGATTAGTTACTAGTTAGTACCTACACTATCCTGATGATACTAACTTCTAGTATACTAAGAGAAGTATGTTTGAGACATACTATCTGTGGAGGATTAGTTACTAGTTAGTACGCACACTATCCTGATGATACTAACTTCTAGTATACTAAGAGAAGTATGTTTGAGATGTACTATCTGTGGAGGATTAGTTACTAGTTAGTACGTACACTATCCTGATGATACTAACTTCTAGTATACTAAGAGAAGTATGTTTGAGACAAACTATCTGTGGAGGATTAGTTACTAGTTAGTACATACACTATCCTGATGATACTAACTTCTAGTATACTAAGAGAAGTATGTTTGAGACATACTATCTGTGGAGGATTAGTTACTAGTTAGTACGCACACTATCCTGATGATACTAACTTCTAGTATACTAAGAGAAGTATGTTTGAGACATACTATCTGTGGAGGATTAGTTACTAGTTAGTACGTACACTATCCTGATGAAACTAACTTCTAGTATACTAAGAGAAGTATGTTTGAGACATACTATCTGTGGAGGATTAGTTACTAGTTAGTACGTACACTATCCTGATGATACTAACTTCTAGTATACTAAGAGAAGTATGTTTGAGACATACTATCTGTGGAGGATTAGTTACTAGTTAGTACGTACACTATCCTGATGCATACTAACTTCTAGTATACTAAGAGAAGTATGTGATTTGAGACATACTATCTGTGGAGGATTAGTTACTAGTTAGTACGTACACTATCCTGATGATACTAACTTCTAGTATACTAAGAGAAGTATGTTTGAGACATACTATCTGTGGAGGATTAGTTACTAGTTAGTACGTACACTATCCTGATGATACTAACTTCTAGTATACTAAGAGAAGTATGTTTGAGACATACTATCTGTGGAGGATTAGTTACTAGTTAGTACGTACACTATCCTGATGATACTAACTTCTAGTATACTAAGAGAAGTATGTTTGAGACATACTATCTGTGGAGGATTATTTACTAGTTAGTACGTACACTATCCTGATGATACTAACTTCTAGTATACTAAGAGAAGTATGTTTGAGACATACTATCTGTGGAGGATTAGTTACTAGTTAGTACGGACACTATCCTGATGATACTAACTTCTAGTATACTAAGAGAAGTGTGTGATTTGAGACATACTATCTGTGGAGGATTAGTTACTAGTTAGTACGTACACTATCCTGATGATACTAACTTCTAGTATACTAAGAGAAGTATGTTTGAGACATACTATCTGTGGAGGATTAGTTACTAGTTAGTACGTACACTATCCTGATGATACTAACTTCTAGTATACTAAGAGAAGTATGTTTGAGACATACTATCTGTGGAGGATTAGTTACTAGTTAGTACGTACACTATCCTGATGATACTAACTTCTACTATACTAAGAGAAGTATGTTTGAGATGTACTATCTGTGGAGGATTAGTTACTAGTTAGTACATACACTATCCTGATGATACTAACTTCTAGTATACTAAGAGAAGTATGTTTGAGACATACTATCTGTGGAGGATTAGTTACTAGTTAGTACGTACACTATCCTGATGATACTAACTTCTAGTATACTAAGAGAAGTATGTTTGAGACATACTATCTGTGGAGGATTAGTTACTAGTTAGTACGTACACTATCCTGATGATACTAACTTCTAGTATACTAAGAGAAGTATGTTTGAGACATACTATCTGTGGAGGATTAGTTACTAGTTAGTACGTACACTATCCTGATGATACTAACTTCTAGTATACTAAGAAGTATGTTTGAGACATACTATCTATATATGTACTCCCTCACGTACTTGTACTCCCTCATGTACTTGTATGTACTTGTACTCCCTCATGTACTTGTATGTACTTGTACTCCCTCATTTACTTGTATGTACTTGTACTCTCTCATGTACTTGTACTCCCTCATGTACTTGTATGTACTTGTACTCCCTCATGTACTTGTATGTACTTGTACTCCCTCATTTACTTGTATGTACTTGTACTCCCTCACGTACTTGTACTCCCTCATGTGCTTGTATGTACTTGTACTCCCTCATATACTTGTATGTACTTGTACTCTCCCACGTACTTGTACTCTCTCATGTACTTGTACTCTCTCATGTACTTGTACTCTCTCACGTACTTGTACTCTCTCACGTACTTGTACTCTCTCATGTACTTGTACTCTCTCATGTACTTGTACTCTCTCATGTACTTGTACTCTCCCACGTACTTGTACTCTCTCATGTACTTGTACTCTCTCATGTACTTGTACTCTCTCATGTACTTGTACTCTCTCACGTACTTGTACTCTCTCATGTACTTGTACTCTCTCACGTACTTGCAATCTCTCACGTACTTGTACTCTCTCATGTACTTGCACTCTCTCACGTACTTGTACTCTCTCACGTACTTGCACTCTCTCACGTACTTGTACTCTCTCATGTACTTGTACTCTCTCACGTACTTGTACTCTCTCACGTACTTGCACTCTCTCACGTACTTGTACTCTCTCACGTACTTGTACTCTCTCACGTACTTGCACTCTCTCACGTACTTGTACTCTCTCACGTACTTGTACTCTCTCATGTACTTGTACTCTCTCACGTACTTGTACTCTCTCACGTACTTGCACTCTCTCACGTACTTGCACTCTCTCATGTACTTGCACTCTCTCACGTACTTGTACTCTCTCACGTACTTGTACTCTCTCACGTACTTGCACTCTCTCACGTACTTGTACTCTCTCACGTACTTGTGCTCTCCCATGTACTTGTACTCTCTCACGTACCTGTACTCTCTCATGTACTTGTACTCTCTCACGTACTTGTACTCCCTCACGTACTTGCACTCTCTCACGTACTTGCACTCTCTCACGTACTTGTACTCTCTCACGTACTTGTACTCTCTCACGTACTTGTACTCTCTCACGTACTTGCACTCTCTCACGTACTTGTACTCTCTCATGTACTTGCACTCTCTCACGTACTTGCACTCTCTCACTTACTTGTACTCTCCCATGTACTTGTACTCTCTCACGTACTTGTACTCTCTCATGTACTTGCACTCTCTCACGTACTTGTACTCTCTCATGTACTTGCACTCTCTCACGTACTTGTACTCTCTCACGTACTTGTACTCTCTCACGTACTTGCACTCTCTCACGTACTTGTACTCTCTCACGTACTTGCACTCTCTCACGTACTTGCACTCTCTCACGTACTTGCACTCTCTCACGTACTTGTACTCTCTCACGTACTTGTACTCTCTCACGTACTTGCACTCTCTCACGTACTTGTACTCTCTCACGTACTTGTACTCTCTCACCTACTTGTACTCTCTCACGTACTTGCACTCTCTCACGTACTTGCACTCTCTCACGTACTTGCACTCTCTCACGTACTTGCACTCTCTCACGTACTTGCACTCTCTCACGTACTTGTACTCTCTCACGTACTTGCACTCTCTCACGTACTTGTACTCTCTCACGTACTTGTACTCTCTCACGTACTTGCACTCTCTCACGTACTTGTACTCTCTCATGTACTTGCACTCTCTCACGTACT
The DNA here is from genome assembly GCF_982586985.1 of Callionymus lyra. Classification (NCBI taxonomy): domain Eukaryota; kingdom Metazoa; phylum Chordata; class Actinopteri; order Syngnathiformes; family Callionymidae; genus Callionymus; species Callionymus lyra. Next base: position 621,509 of record NC_141830.1, read on the forward strand.
TGCACTCTCTCACGTACTTGTACTCTCTCATGTACTTGCACTCTCTCACGTACTTGCACTCTCTCACGTACTTGCACTCTCTCACGTACTTGTACTCTCTCATGTACTTGCACTCTCTCACGTACTTGTACTCTCTCACGTACTTGTACTCTCTCACGTACTTGCACTCTCTCACGTACTTGTACTCCCTCACGTACTTGTACTCTCTCACGTACTTGCACTCTCTCACTTACTTGTACTCTCCCATGTACTTGTACTCTCTCACGTACTTGCACTCTCTCACGTACTTGTACTCTCTCACGTACTTGCACTCTCTCACGTACTTGCACTCTCTCACGTACTTGTACTCTCTCACGTACTTGAACTCTCTCACGTACTTGCACTCTCTCACTTACTTGTACTCTCCCATGTACTTGTACTCTCTCACGTACTTGCACTCTCTCACGTACTTGCACTCTCTCACGTACTTGTACTCTCTCATGTACTTGCACTCTCTCACGTACTTGTACTCTCTCATGTACTTGCACTCTCTCACGTACTTGCACTCTCTCACTTACTTGTACTCTCCCATGTACTTGTACTCTCTCACGTACTTGCACTCTCTCACGTACTTGTACTCTCTCACGTACTTGCACTCTCTCACGTACTTGCACTCTCTCACGTACTTGTACTCTCTCACGTACTTGAACTCTCTCACGTACTTGCACTCTCTCACTTACTTGTACTCTCCCATGTACTTGTACTCTCTCACGTACTTGCACTCTCTCACGTACTTGCACTCTCTCACGTACTTGTACTCTCTCATGTACTTGCACTCTCTCACGTACTTGCACTCTCCCATGTACTTGTACTCTCTCACGTACTTGTACTCTCTCACGTACTTGTACTCTCCCACGTACTTGTACTCTTTCACGTACTTGTACTCTCCCACGTACTTGTGCTCTCTCACGTACTTGCACTCTCTCACGTACTTGCACTCTCTCACGTACTTGCACTCTCTCACGTACTTGCACTCTCTCACGTACTTGCACTCTCTCACGTACTTGCACTCTCTCACGTACTTGTACTCTCTCACGTACTTGCACTCTCTCACGTACTTGCACTCTCTCACGTACTTGCACTCTCTCACGTACTTGTACTCTCTCACGTACTTGTACTCTCTCACGTACTTGCACTCTCTCACGTACTTGTACTCTCTCACGTACTTGCACTCTCTCACGTACTTGTACTCTCTCACGTACTTGTACTCTCTCACGTACTTGTACTCTCTCACGTACTTGTACTCTCTCACGTACTTGCACTCTCTCATGTACTTGCACTCTCTCACGTACTTGTACTCTCTCACGTACTTGTACTCTCCCACGTACTTGCACTCTCTCACGTACTTGTACTCTCTCATGTACTTGTACTCCCTCACGTACTTGCACTCTCTCACGTACTTGTACTCTCCCACGTACTTGTACTCTTTCACGTACTTGTGCTCTCTCACGTACTTGTACTCTCTCACGTACATGTACTCTCTCACGTACTTGTACTCTCTCACGTACTTGTACTCTCTCATGTACTTGTACTCTCTCACGTACTTGTACTCTCTCACATACTTGTACTCTCTCACGTACTTGTACTCTCTCACGTACTTGTACTCTCTCACGTACTTGTGCTCTCTCACGTACTTGTACTCTCTCACGTACATGTACTCTCTCACGTACTTGTACTCTCTCACGTACTTGTACTCTCTCATGTACTTGTACTCCCTCACGTACTTGCACTCTCTCATGTACTTGTACTCCCTCACGTACTTGCACTCTCTCACGTACTTGTACTCTCCCACGTACTTGTACTCTTTCACGTACTTGTACTCTCTCACGTACTTGTACTCTCTCATGTACTTGTACTCTCTCACGTACTTGTACTCTCTCACGTACTTGCACTCTCTCACGTACTTGTACTCTCTCACGTACTTGTACTCTCTCACGTACTTGCACTCTCTCACGTACTTGCACTCTCTCACGTACTTGCACTCTCTCACGTACTTGCACTCTCTCACGTACTTGCACTCTCTCACGTACTTGTACTCTCTCACGTACTTGCACTCTCTCACGTACTTGCACTCTCTCACGTACTTGCACTCTCTCACGTACTTGTACTCTCTCACGTACTTGTACTCTCTCACGTACTTGTACTCTCTCACGTACTTGCACTCTCTCACGTACTTGTACTCTCTCACGTACTTGCACTCTCTCACGTACTTGTACTCTCTCACGTACTTGTACTCTCTCACGTACTTGCACTCTCTCACGTACTTGCACTCTCTCACGTACTTGTACTCTCTCACGTACTTGTACTCTCCCACGTACTTGCACTCTCTCACGTACTTGTACTCTCTCATGTACTTGTACTCCCTCACGTACTTGCACTCTCTCACGTACTTGTACTCTCCCACGTACTTGTACTCTTTCACGTACTTGTGCTCTCTCACGTACTTGTACTCTCTCACGTACATGTACTCTCTCACGTACTTGTACTCTCTCACGTACTTGTACTCTCTCACGTACTTGCACTCTCTCACGTACTTGCACTCTCTCACGTACTTGCACTCTCTCATGTACTTGTACTCTCTCACGTACTTGTACTCTCTCATGTACTTGTACTCTCTCACCTACTTGTACTCTCTCACGTACTTGTACTCTCTCACGTACTTGTACTCTCCCACGTACTTGTACTCTCTCATGTACTTGTACTCTCTCACGTACTTGTACTCTCCCACGTACTTGTACTCTCTCATGTACTTGTACTCTCTCACGTACTTGTACTCTCTTGAAGACAAAAAACGTCCAAAAGTCAAAGATTTATTTGTTCACTCAAAGTTCTCTTCCTTCACGCGCCGCTACTTCCTCTTCCTGTTGGCGACGAAGGTGCGTTTCCTGTTGAACGAGGCCTTCTTCCTGCGCAGCGTCTTCACGTCGCGGCCTTGGATCCAGTCGTCTCGCTGGGACTCCCACCTGAGCTGCTTGACACCTGAACACATGACCCCGGGCGTCACACTGTGACCTCTCGCGACCTCTCGCGACCTCTCGCGACCTCTCGCGACCTCTCACCTGCTTTGTCAGGGTTGGCCATGGCGTCCAGTCCCAGGTGGTCCAGTTTGGCGCCGGCGTTCTCGTCCAGCATCTCTCCGAACTGAAAGACAAAGTGAAGCGAGTGCTCAGGTGCGTCCTCAGGTGCGTCCTCAGGTGCGTCCTCAGGTGCGTCCTCAGGTGCGTCCTCAGGTGCGTCCTCAGGTGCGTCCTCAGGTGCGTCCTCAGGTGCGTCCTCAGGTGCGTCCTCAGGTGCGTCCTCAGGTGCGGCGCTCACCTGCTCGGCGGCGGCGAACATGTCACTCGTCGTCTTCTTCTTCTTCTTCTTGGCGCCTGCAGACACCAGACACGCGTCACATGGAGCTCGTCTCCCGGGTGCGCGGTCCTCACTCACCTGTCGCCGCGGAGACGCTTCGCTCGGACGACTTCCTCTTCCTGCCGACGGATGCGTCCTCGTCCAGCTCTGGAACTGCGCACACGTCACGTGATCAGCTCAAGCGTCACATGACCCGGGGGGCGACCTCGCCGACAATCTCACCCTCCTCGTCGTCGTCGCTTCCCGCGGCGGTGTCCACGAACATCCCGCCGTCCTCGTCCAGCTCGTCCCCGAAGTCCTCGTCCATGCTGCCCAGAGACACCTCCTCGTCGTCCAGGTCGTCGTCCAGGTCGTCGTCCGACGCGTCCGACTCGCTCGCCGCCGCCGCCTTCTTCTTCTTCTTCTGGCTCTGGACGTGACTGCGGCGGGAACACGAGGAGCGTCAGCGTGACGTCGGGCGGCGCCGCGGCGAGACTCACCTGGCGAAGTCCAGGTCGTCGTCCTTCAGGTCCGGGAAGTACGAGTCGCCCTCGCAGGAGTCCAACATCTGCTCGAACTCCTCGTCGTCCACGTCCTCCACGCTCTCGCCGTCGCCGTCCGTACGCCGCCGCACGCGCCGCTCCTGCTGCCGCTTCTTGAAGAAGCGGTAGAAGAAGACCTCGTCCACGGGGACCTGGCTCTCGTCTTTGGACAGGAACTCCTCGCTGTTCACTGAGGCGTGGGAGGAGGGCGGAGCGTCAGAGTCGAACAGGAAGTGACATCACAAGCAAGAGGTCGTGACCCCGACCTACCCTGCAGCGTCCCGGCGGCCGACGTGCGCCTGAAGGGCGCGGCGATGGCGTCCGTGTGTTCTGTGGACGAGCAGAGAGACGGTCAGAGAGACGATCAGATAGACGGTCAAAGAGACGGTCAGAGAGACGGTCGGAGACGGTCAGAGACGGTCAAAGAGACGATCAGAGAGACGGTCAAAGAGACGGTCAGAGAGACGGTCAGAGAGACGGTCGGAGAGACGATCAGAGAGACGGTCAAAGAGACGGTCAGAGAGACGGTCGGAGAGACGGTCAAAGAGACGATCAGAGAGACGGTCAGAGAGACGGTCGGAGAGACGGTCGGAGAGACGGTCGGAGAGACGGTCAGAGAGACGGTCAGAGAGACGGTCAAAGAGACGGTCAGAGAGACGGTCAGAGAGACGGTCAAAGAGACGGTCAGAGAGACGGTCAGAGAGACGGTCGGAGAGACGATCAGAGAGACGGTCAAAGAGACGGTCAGAGAGACGGTCGGAGAGACGGTCAAAGAGACGATCAGAGAGACGGTCAGAGAGACGGTCGGAGAGACGGTCGGAGAGACGGTCGGAGAGACGGTCAGAGAGACGGTCGGAGAGACGGTCGGAGAGACGATCGGAGAGACGGTCAGAGAGACGGTCAGAGAGACGGTCAGAGACGATCAGAGACGATCAGAGACGGTCAGAGAGACGGTCAGAGACGATCAGAGAGACGGTCAGAGAGACGGTCAGAGAGACGATCAGAGAGACGGTCAGAGACGATCAGAGAGACGGTCAGAGAGACGGTCAGAGAGACGGTCAGAGAGACGGTCAGAGAGACGGTCAGAGACGATCAGAGAGACGGTCAGAGAGACGGTCAGAGAGACGGTCAGAGACGATCAGAGAGACGGTCAGAGAGACGGTCAGAGAGACGGTCAGAGAGACGGTCAGAGAGACGGTCAGAGAGACGGTCAGAGAGACGGTCAGAGAGACGGTCAGAGAGACGGTCAGAGAGACGGTCAGAGAGACGATCAGAGACGGTCAGAGAGACGGTCAGAGAGACGGTCAGAGAGACGGTCAGAGAGACGGTCAGAGAGACGGTCAGAGAGACGGTCAGAGAGACGGTCAGAGAGACGGTCAGAGACGGTCAGAGACGATCAGAGAGACGGTCAGAGAGACGGTCAGAGAGACGGTCAGAGAGACGGTCAGAGACGATCAGAGACGGTCAGAGACGGTCAGAGAGACGGTCAGAGAGACGATCAGAGACGATCAGAGACGATCAGAGACGATCAGAGACGGTCAGAGAGACGATCAGAGAGACGATCAGAGACGATCAGAGACGATCAGAGACGATCAGAGAGACGATCAGAGACGATCAGAGACGATCAGAGACGATCAGAGACGATCAGAGAGACGATCAGAGACGATCAGAGACCATCAGAGACCATCAGAGACGATCAGAGACGGTCTGCGAAGGCGACGCTTACGTTTGCCTTTCGGCGGTTTGGGGTTCCGGAACACGAAGCGGTCCAGGAAGCGCATCAGAGTGAAGTCCTGGAGGGGGTCTCCGGAGTACTGGATGGACTCGCCCTGGGGGGACAGGATGGTGAGTCGCCATGACGACGTCGGCCGCGCACCTGGACTCACCTGCAGCAGCGTGTCGGCGAACAGCGCCACCGACGGGTGGAAGTGAAGCGCCAGCTGCAGGAGCAGAACGTTAGACATGCGGCGGAACATGAGTCGCACTTTCTCACCCGACGGAGCTCCCAGAGCGTGACCCGGTCAGCGCCGCAGAACAGAGGGTTCCTGTGGAGAGGATCGTAGTCCTGGTGCTGAGGACCTGATGGAGAGAGTATACACCTGTGTTCATACACCTGTGTTCATACACCTGTGTTCATACACCTGTGTTTATACACCTGTGTGTGTTTATACACCTGTGTGTGTTTATACACCTGTGTGTGTTTATACACCTGTGTTCATACACCTGTGTTCATACACCTGTGTTCATACACCTGTGTTTATACACCTGTGTTTATACACCTGTGTGTGTTTATACACCTGTGTTTATACACCTGTGTTTATACACCTGTGTGTTTATACACCTGTGTGTTTATACACCTGTGTGTTTATACACCTGTGTGTTTATACACCTGTGTGTTTATACACCTGTGTGTTTATACACCTGTGTGTTTATACACCTGTGTGTTTATACACCTGTGTGTTTATACACCTGTGTGTTTATACACCTGTGTGTTTATACACCTGTGTGTTTATACACCTGTGTTTATACACCTGTGTGTGTGTGTGTGTGTTTATACACAATTGTGTGTTTGTTTATACACCTGTGTGTGTGTGTGTGTGTTTATACACAATTGTGTGTGTGTTTATACACCTGTGTTTATACACCTGTGTGTGTGTTTATACACAATTGTGTGTGTGTTTATACGCCTGTGTTTATACACGTGTGTGTGTGTTTATACACAATTGTGTGTGTGTTTATACACCTGTGTTTATACACCTGTGTGTGTGTGTGTGTTTATACACCTGTGTGTGTTTATACACCTGTGTGTGTGTGTGTTTATACACCTGTGTGTGTTTATACACAAGTGTGTGTGTGTGTGTTTATACACAATTGTGTGTGTGTTTATACACCTGTGTTTATACACCTGTGTGTGTGTGTGTGTGTGTGTGTTTATACACAATTGTGTGTGTGTTTATACACCTGTGTTTATACACCTGTGTGTGTGTGTGTGTGTGTTTATACACAATTGTGTGTGTGTTTATACACCTGTGTGTGTGTGTGTGTGTGTGTGTTTATACACAATTGTGTGTGTGTTTATACACCTGTGTGTGTGTGTGTGTGTGTGTTTATACACAATTGTGTGTGTGTTTATACACCTGTGTGTGTGTGTGTGTGTGATTATACACAATTGTGTGTGTGTTTATACACCTGTGTTTATACACCTGTGTGTGTGTGTGTGTGTTTATACACCTGTGTGTGTGTGTGTGTGTGTGTTTATACACCTGTGTGTGTTTATACACACGTGTGTGTGTGTGTGTGTGTGTTTATACACAATTGTGTGTGTGTTTATACACCTGTGTTTATACACCTGTGTGTGTGTGTGTGTGTGTGTGTGTGTGTATACACAAGTGTGTGTCTGACCATCGATGTTCTGGTGATGAACCCAGGACGCTTTCGAGTTCCTTTCCAGGATCTCCGGTGGTTTGTCCGAGTCTACAAAACGCTCCTCGTCGTCTTCCAGTAGATCCTTGAACTCCTCTCCTCCATCCTGAAGATCATCATCTTCATCATCATCTTCATCATCATCATCTTTAACATCTTCATCATCATCTTTAACTTCATCATCATCATCTTCATCTTTAACATCATCTTCATCTTTAACATCTTCATCATCATCTTTAACTTCATCATCATCATCTTCATCATCTTCATCTTCATCATCATCATCTTTAACATCTTCATCATCATCTTTAACTTCATCATCATCATCTTCATCTTCATCTTTAACATCATCTTCATCTTTAACATCTTCATCATCATCTTTAACTTCATCATCATCATCTTCAACATCTTCATCATCATCTTTAACTTCATCATCATCATCTTCATCTTTAACATCTTCATCATCTTCAACATCTTCATCATCATCTTTAACTTCATCATCATCATCTTCATCTTCATCATCATCTTTAACTTCATCATCATCATCTTCATCTTTAACATCTTCATCATCTTCAACATCTTCATCATCATCTTTAACTTCATCATCATCATCTTCATCTTCATCATCATCTTCATCTTTAACATCATCTTCATCTTTAACATCATCTTCATCATCTTTAACATCTTCATCCTCATCATCATCTTCATCTTTAACATCATCTTCATCTTCATCATCATCTTCATCATCTTTAACATCTTCATCATCATCATCTTTAACATCTTCATCATCATCATCTTCATCATCATCTTCATCTTCATCATCTTCATCATCATCATCTTTAACATCATCATCTTCATCATCTTCATCTTTAACATCATCTTCATCATCATCATCATCTTCATCATCTTTAACATCTTCATCCTCACCCTCATCATCATCTTCATCATCATCATCATCTTCATCATCATCTTCATCATCTTTAACATCTTCATCATCATCTTCATCATCATCATCCTCATCATCATCATCATCAACATCATCTTCATCCTCATCTTCATCCTCATCCTCATCATCTTCATCATCATCATCATCTTCATCTTCACCTTCATCATCATCATCATCATCCTCATCATCATCTTCATCTTCATCATCATCATCATCATCTTTAACATCATCATCACCTTCATCTTCACCATCATCATCATCATACTCTCACCCTGGTCTCCGTCTTACCTCGGCCTCCTGCAGTAGAACCTTCAGGCCTGGCTTGCTCTTCATGACCTCTGACACCAGGTAGAGGGCGCCACAGGTGAAGTTGGCGCTCTGCTCGGCGCTGACCTGCAGCAGACGCTTGATGAAGGCCTTGACTCGGCGCAGCACGATGTCCGCCTTGAGCGACTTGTACAGGAGGTTGAGGAACATCCCCTGCCGGCCCGAGGAGGACAGACCCGAGTCCAGCAGCTTCCTGAGGAGGGCGAGATGTCAGTAGGAGAGTCACATGACCAGTGGGCGTGTCCTACCTGTAGAGCGCCACGTAGAAGCGGTCAGAGACGCTCTGCTGCGAGTCCAGCACCTGGAACAGCAGCGTGAGCGCCTGCACGGCCGTGTTGAACTTCACCAGGTGGACCACCTTGAACAGCGTGTCCAGCTGCTCGCGGATCTTCTCGTCGCCGCCGCCGGCATACGGGTACGCCCGGTTGACGCCGGACAGCAGCGCGCTCAGCATCTTGGACTCCACGTCTTTCTTCTTGACACAGGCCTGGAAGAAGGTGAAGTAGACGGACACCAGCTTGGCGGCGAGCGGCGCCTCCTCGTGACTCAGCCGCACCTGGCTGAGGAAGCACACGGCGTAGTACTGGGCTTTGGCGCCCACGTTGGGCCGGAACATGAGGCGCTCCACCTCGCAGCAGACCACCGCCCGCATGTTGGGGTGACTGTGCAGCAGCGTCTCCAGCAGGTAAGACGCCTTCGCCGCCGTCTTGTACTTGGGGTCGCCCAGCTTGTCGACCACCTGGACCAGCAGCGCCCGCTCCTGCTCGGGGCGCTGACTCAGCAGCTCGTGCGCCGTGGTCAGTGCCCGGGTCTTGGCGGCCTCCACCGTATCGTGGGACACGGCGTCCAGGGCGACCACAAACTCCGCCACCTGGTGCTTCAGCTGCTGCTCAAAGTACCAGAGCAGCAGGCGGCGGTCTCGGACCTCGCGGTTCCCGCTGGAACGTTCCTCCAGGAGGTCGAAGGGTCGCGACGAGAAGGTCAGCAGCTTGCGGTTCTCGGGCAGCAGGTCACTGAGCAGCAGCTCCCGGAGCGTGTCCAGCGCCATCATGCCCATCCGCCGACTGCCCTTCTTCTTCACCATGGCCACCAGGTTCCCCACGTGCTCCAGCGTGTGCACCGGGGCGTCCTGGATCAGCACCGTCATGGCGGCCATGCGGTCAGCCAGGACACCGGAGGAGACCACGGTCTTCATCCAGGCCGAGTTGGCCCCTTTCTGCAGGTTCTTCTTGGACTTGTAGAGGTCCACCTCGGACTGGTACAGCTGCTGTGCCAAAGTCTTGTACTGCGCCACCAGCGCCGGGTCCTGCGGCGATGACGTGGACTCTGAGGTGTAGTCTAGGTCGAACCACTTGCCGCCGGGTCGCACCAGCAGACCTTGTCTCTGAATGAACTCAAAGAGGTTCTGTTTCTTTTCCTTCTTCTTCTTCTGCTGCTTCTTCTTCTTCGCCGTCGGCGGGTCAGCGGGGTTGGGCTCCTGCACGCTCACTGCCTTCTGGGCCTGGACCTGCTTCTGGGCCTGGACCTCCTCCGGGGCCTGGACCTGCTCCTGGGCCTGGACCTCCTTCTGGGCCTGGACCTCCTTCTGGGCCTCTCGCTCCGTGACGGGTTCTTGGATGAGCTGCTGACTCGCAAGCTTGCGGATCCCAAGCTTCCCGATGAACTGCTCCAGCTCTCCGGCCTGCAGGTCGTCGATGGCGCCTTTCTTCCCTCCGTCCACCAGCTCGGCCGAGTCGTCCAGACCGGCCAGCAGCACGAAGTCCGCCTGAAGGAGCCGAGACCAGATCTGGTTAGTCGTCGCTGCTGATGTGGTTCTTTGGTATTAAAGCACCTTTTTGATAATAACTTGTTTTTTATGTGATTATCAGAGATATTTATGTATTGATCAGAGAATATCATCAACACTGTATTGATCAGAGAATATCATCAACACTATGTATTGATCAGAGAATATCATCAACACTATGTATTGATCAGAGAATATCATCAACACTATGTATTGATCAGAGAATATAATCAACACTATGTATTGATCAGAGAATATCATCAACACTGTATTGATCAGAGAATATCATCAACACTATTGATCAGAGAATATCATCAACACTATGTATTGATCAGAGAATATCATCAACACTATGTATTGATCAGAGAATATCATCAACACTGTATTGATCAGAGAATATCATCAACACTATTGATCAGAGAATATCATCAACATTATGTATTGATCAGAGAATATCATCAACACTGTATTGATCAGAGAATATCATCAACACTATGTATTGATCAGAGAATATCATCAACACTATGTATTGATCAGAGAATATCATCAACACTATGTATTGATCAGAGAATATCATCAACACTGTATTGATCAGAGAATATCATCAACACTGTATTGATCAGAGAATATCATCAACACTGTATTGATCAGAGAATATCATCAACACTATGTATTGATCAGAGAATATCATCAACATTATGTATTGATCAGAGAATATCATCAACATTATGTATTGATCAGAGAATATCATCAACACTGTATTGATCAGAGAATATCATCAACATTATGTATTGATCAGAGAATATCATCAACACTGTATTGATCAGAGAATATCATCAACATTATGTATTGATCAGAGAATATCATCAACACTGTATTGATCAGAGAATATCATCAACATTATGTATTGATCAGAGAATATCATCAACATTATGTATTGATCAGAGAATATCATCATCAACATTATGTATTGATCAGAGAATATCATCAACACTATGTATTGATCAGAGAATATCATCAACACTATGTATTGATCAGAGAATATAATCAACACTATGTATTGATCAGAGAATATAATCAACACTATGTATTGATCAGAGAATATCATCAACACTATGTATTGATCAGAGAATATAATCAACACTATGTATTGATCAGAGAATATCATCAACACTATGTATTGATCAGAGAATATCATCAACACTATGTATTGATCAGAGAATATCATCAACACTATGTATTGATCAGAGAATATAATCAACACTATGTATTGATCAGAGAATATCATCAACACTATGTATTGATCAGAGAATATCATCAACATTATGTATTGATCAGAGAATATCATATGTGTGTGTGTGTGTGTGTGTGTGTGTGTGTGTGTGTGTGTTGTCATGGCTACAATAGAAGTGACTGTAGAAATCTTTGTCCCATCAAGACTGGGATGTTTGGACTGTAGTATCAGAACCAGAACTGACCCGAGTCCCTCCGAGCCGCAGAACCTCCTCCAGACTGAACTCCTCTTCGTCTCCGTCGTCCTTCATGTCATCCTTCTCTTCGTCTTCTTCTTGTTCCTCCATCTGTTCTTCCTGGTGAAGAACCGTCTTCTTCAAACTCCTCACTTTCTTCTTCATGTTTTTCTCCGCCATGCTGCTACAGCGTGAGGAAACAACACGTGACACGGAAGTGACTCCTGTCGTGACGTCACATCCCGTTTATCGCATCCGCGTTCGTTCATTTGTATTTTTGTTTCGATTTGTATTTTTGTTTTTGGTGAGTATTTCATTTTGTCGCGCAAATAATCCCGTTAAATATTTTTTAAATGCACTTTATCACTTAGAGAAAGTTTGAACAATCACGTGACCTCGGCTTTATTTTGCTGTCGTCTGAATATTTTCAGAGTAAAACACGCGTTTGATTAATATATGACTTATGTACTGTTTTACCCCAAAACTATATTCAGATATCGTTTATAAACGCTCAAAGAAAACTGAGATAACCACTGCAAAGTATAAAATGTGGATTAAAACTTTTCTGAAGGACCGTCGGAATTAGTTTGAAGGGCTCAACCGGATGTCCACTAGTGACGCGGTGACTGGCGTGTGTTCGTCCTCACGAGCTAATGTTCACGAGTCAAGGTGTCAAATAATCATCCCTGACGTCACGTGTCACGATGCTCTGGAGGATGATGACGTCTGCCCGGTGACGACACCTACGGTCACGTGATCACGATGAGGTTTGACGTGTGCAGAGCGAAACAGCTGATCTGCTGCTCAGGTGAGAACACATGTCGTCAGCGTGACGTCATCGGCGCTCAAGAACCCTCATCGATTGCTTCGCAGTGACGTCATCACTGAAAAGGTTCTGCAGATTTTCGTCAGAGCAGAAGACTCCGCCCCCTTCCGTGCTCACACACCTGAGGTCAAAGATCAAGGCCAGCGGTCCGATCTCTGTGGCCGAGTACATGCGCGAGGCTCTGACCAACCCCGTCAAGGTGTGTAGCCATAGCAACGTGTACCTGATCACCGTCATGTGACCCTCATGTGACCCTCATGTGACCGTCATGTGACCCTCATGTGACCCTCATGTGACCGTCATGTGACCCTCATGTAAGTAAGTAAGTAAGTAAGTAAGTAATATATATTTATATAGCGCTTTTCGAGACCAGGGTCACAAAGCGCTTTAACAATCAAAACAAAACTCAAAACAGTACATACTTTAAAGATCAAGACAACACTGAGAACAACACAGGAGTTCGAGAAATTCAAGGAAAAGCCTGAACAAATAGAAACGTCTTAAGATGTTTCTTAAAGGAGTCAGTAGATCATCAAGCGCAAAGAGAGAGAAGATTGTTCCAAAGCTTAGGAGCAACAGCCTGAAAAGATTTCTCTCCTCTGGTCCTGAGCCGTGTGCGTGGAACCATAAGTAGATTCTGATCCACAGACCTCAGAGACCGAGCTGGGGTGTAAGGCTGGATCAGATCAGTGATGTAAGGAGGAGCCTGACCATGAATAGCTCTGAAAGTAAGAACCAGAATTTTAAAGTTGATCCTGAAAGAAACTGGAAGCCAGTGAAGAGTTTTAAGGACCGGAGAAATGTGAGTTCTTCTACTAGAGCGGGTCAGAATTCTGGCTCAGAGTTCTGAATCAACTGCAGGCGAGACAGCTCCTTCTTGTTAAGACATGTAAACAAATGTGACCGTCATGTGACCATAATGTGACCCTCATGTGACCGTCATGTGACCGTCATGTGACCATAATGTGACCATAATGTGACCGTCATGTGACCCTCATGTGACCGTCATGTGACCCTCATGTGACCGTCATGTGACCCTCATGTGACCCTCATGTGACCGTCATGTGACCCTCATGTGACCGTCATGTGACCCTCATGTGACCCTCATGTGACCGTCATGTGACCCTCATGTGACCGTCATGTGACCGTCATGTGACCGTCATGTGACCGTCATGTGACCCTCATGTGACCCTCATGTGACCGTCATGTGACCCTCATGTGACCGTCATGTGACCATCATGTGACCGTCATGTGACCCTCATGTGACCCTCATGTGACCGTCATGTGACCATCATGTGACCGTCATGTGACCGTCATGTGACCCTCATGTGACCCTCATGTGACCGTCATGTGACCCTCATGTGACCGTCATGTGACCATAATGTGACCATCATGTGACCATCATGTGACCATCATGTGACCGTCATGTGACCATCATGTGACCATCATGTGACCCTCATGTGACCATCATGTGACCATCATGTGACCATCATGTGACCCTCATGTGACCCTCATGTGACCGTCATGTGACCGTCATGTGACCCTCATGTGACCCTCATGTGACCATCATGTGACCCTCATGTGACCCTCATGTGACAGTCATGTGACCCTCATGTGACCCTCATGTGACCCTCATGTGACCCTCATGTGACCGTCATGTGACCCTCATGTGACCCTCATGTGACCGTCATGTGACCATAATGTGACCATCATGTGACCATCATGTGACCCTCATGTGACCATCATGTGACCATCATGTGACCCTCATGTGACAGTCATGTGACCATCATGTGACCCTCATGTGACCATCATGTGACCCTCATGTGACCGTCATGTGACCCTCATGTGACCCTCATGTGACCATCATGTGACCATCATGTGACCCTCATGTGACAGTCATGTGACCCTCATGTGACCGTCATGTGACAGTCATGTGACCATCATGTGACCATCATGTGACCCTCATGTGACCGTCATGTGACCCTCATGTGACAGTCATGTGACCCTCATGTGACCCTCATGTGACCATCATGTGACCCTCATGTGACCATCATGTGACCGTCATGTGACCCTCATGTGACCCTCATGTGACCCTCATGTGACCGTCATGTGACCCTCATGTGACCATCATGTGACCCTCATGTGACCCTCATGTGACCCTCATGTGACCGTCATGTGACCATCATGTGACCCTCATGTGACCCTCATGTGACCCTCATGTGACCCTCATGTGACCGTCATGTGACCCTCATGTGACCATCATGTGACCCTCATGTGACCCTCATGTGACCCTCATGTGACCCTCATGTGACCGTCATGTGACCCTCATGTGACCGTCATGTGACCCTCATGTGACAGTCATGTGACCCTCATGTGACCCTCATGTGACCATCATGTGACCCTCATGTGACCATCATGTGACCGTCATGTGACCCTCATGTGACCATCATGTGACCCTCATGTGACCCTCATGTGACCCTCATGTGACCGTCATGTGACCCTCATGTGACCGTCATGTGACCATCCTCTCAGGGATACTACGTGACGAGAGACGCTATCGGACCAACTGGAGACTTCATCACTTCTCCGGAGATCAGCCAAGTGTTTGGAGAGGTGAGACAGGAAGTGACATCATCATCATTATTTTCATCATCTTCATCATCATCATCATCTTCATCATCATCATCTTCATCTTCATCTTCATCTTCATCTTTATCTTTATCATCTTCATCTTCATCTTCATCATCATCTTTATCTTCATCTTTATCTTCATCTTCATCACCTTTATCTTCATCATCATCATCTTCATCACCTCCTTCATCATCTTCATCATCACCATCTTCATCATCTTCATCATCATCTTCATCACCTCCTTTATCATCTTCATCATCATCATCTTCATCACCTCCTTCATCATCTTCATCATCACCATCTTCATCATCTTCATCATCATCTTCATCACCTCCTTTATCATCTTCATCATCATCATCTTCATCATCATTATCATCATCATCTTCATCTTTATCTTCATCTTCATCACCTTTATCTTCATCATCATCATCTTCATCACCTCCTTCATCATCTTCATCATCACCATCTTCATCATCTTCATCATCATCTTCATCACCTCCTTCATCATCTTCATCATCATCATCTTCATCATCATCTTCATCACCTCCTTCATCATCATCGTCTTCTTTATCATCACCTTCATCATCTTCATCATCATCATCTTCATCATCTTCATCATCATCATCTTTATCTTTATCTTCATCATCATCTTAATCTTCTTCTTCTTCTTCATCTTCATCTTCATCATCATCATCACCTTCATCACCTTTATCATCTTCATCTTCATCATCTTCATCATCATCATCATCATCTTCATCATCATCTTCATCATCATCTTCATCATCATCATCTTCATCATCTTCATCATCTTCACCTTCATCCTCATCCTCATCTTTAACATCATCATCATCTTCATCATCTTCACCTTCATCATCATCTTCATCATCTTCTTCATCTTCATCATCATCATCATCTTCATCATCATCTTCATCATCATCATCATCTTCATCATCATTATCATCATCATCTTCATCTTCATCATCATCATCATCTTCATCATCATCTTCATCATCATCATCATCATCATCTTCATCATCATCTTCATCATCATCATCATCATCTTCATCATCATTATCATCATCATCTTCATCATCATCATCATCACCTTTATCTTCATCATCTTCATCATCATCATCTTCATCACCTTCATCATCACCTCCCTCTTCTCCAGCTGCTGGGTGTGTGGGTGCTCAGTGAGTGGATCGCAGCAGGACGTCCCAGGCGTCTCCAGATCGTGGAACTAGGACCTGGACGAGGATCTCTAGCAGGCGACGTGCTGCGAGTACGTGATGTTTGTCAGGAGCGACTCAGGAGTACCGGGAGTAGACGTCTGTGTCTCCTCCATCAGGTGCTGTCTCAACTGCGCTCTGTGGTTGGCGAAGCTTCCATATCTCTTCACCTGGTGGAGGTGAGTCCAGTCCTGAGTCGCCTTCAGGCTCAACACCTGACCAGGGATCAGAACCAAGAGATCCAGGAGAAGAACCAGGCGGCGTATCGCTGTGGAGAGACGGAGTCAGGTCTGCCGGTGTTCTGGTACCACCACCTGGACGACGTCCCTGCAGGTGTGTGTGAAGAGTCCAAACATGTCTCCTCGTGTCTCCTCATGTGTCCTCGTGTGTCCTCATGTGTCCTCATGTGTCCTCATGTG
Source organism: Callionymus lyra (assembly GCF_982586985.1). Lineage (NCBI taxonomy): Eukaryota > Metazoa > Chordata > Actinopteri > Syngnathiformes > Callionymidae > Callionymus > Callionymus lyra. The sequence continues at coordinate 638,479 of NC_141830.1, forward strand.
TCCTCATGTCTCCTCATGTGTCCTCATGTGTCCTCATGTGTCCTCATGTCTCCTCATGTGTCCTCATATGTCCTCATGTCTCCTCGTGTGTCCTCATGTCTCCTCATGTGTCCTCATGTGTCCACATATGTCCTCATGTCTCCTCATGTGTCCTCATGTGTCCTCATGTGTCCTCATGTCTCCTCATGTGTCCTCATGTGTCCTCATATGTCCTCATGTCTCCTCATGTGTCCTCATATGTCCTCATGTGTCCTCATGTGTCTTCGTGTGTCCTCATGTCTCCTCATGTCTCATGTCTCCTCATGTGTCCTCATATGTCCTCATGGCTCCTCATGTGTCCTCATATGTCCTCATGTGTCCTCATGTCTCATGTCTCCTCATGTGTCCTCATGGCTCCTCATGTGTCCTCATATGTCCTCATGTGTCCTCATGTCTCATGTCTCCTCATGTGTCCTCATGTCTCCTCATGTGTCCTCATGTCTGCTCATGTGTCCACATATGTCCTCATGTCTCCTCATGTGTCCTCATGTCTCCTCATGTGTCCACATATGTCCTCATGTCTCCTCATGTGTCCTCATGTGTCCTCATGTGTCCTCAAGTGTCCTCATGTCTCCTCATGTGTCCTCATGTGTCTTCATGTGTCCTCATGTGTCCTCATGTCTCCTCATGTGTCCTCATGTGTCCTCATGTGTCCTCATGTCTCCTCATGTGTCCTCATATGTCCTCATGTCTCCTCGTGTGTCCTCATGTCTCCTCATGTGTCCTCATGTGTCCACATATGTCCTCATGTCTCCTCATGTGTCCTCATGTGTCCTCATGTGTCCTCATGTCTCCTCATGTGTCCTCATGTGTCCTCATATGTCCTCATGTCTCCTCATGTGTCCTCATATGTCCTCATGTGTCCTCATGTGTCTTCGTGTGTCCTCATGTCTCCTCATGTCTCATGTCTCCTCATGTGTCCTCATATGTCCTCATGGCTCCTCATGTGTCCTCATATGTCCTCATGTGTCCTCATGTCTCATGTCTCCTCATGTGTCCTCATGGCTCCTCATGTGTCCTCATATGTCCTCATGTGTCCTCATGTCTCATGTCTCCTCATGTGTCCTCATGTCTCCTCATGTGTCCTCATGTCTGCTCATGTGTCCACATATGTCCTCATGTCTCCTCATGTGTCCTCATGTCTCCTCATGTGTCCACATATGTCCTCATGTCTCCTCATGTGTCCTCATGTGTCCTCATGTGTCCTCATGTGTCCTCATGTCTCCTCATGTGTCCTCATGTGTCCTCATGTGTCCACATATGTCCTCATGTCTCCTCATGTGTCCTCGTGTGTCCTCATGTCTCCTCATGTGTCCTCATGTGTCCTCGTGTCTCCTCATGTCTCCTCATGTCTCCTCATGTGTCCTCATGTCTCCTCATGTGTCCTCGTGTCTCCTCATGTGTCCTCATGTGTCCTCATGTGTCCTCATGTGTCCTCATGTCTGCTCATGTGTCCTCATGTGTCCTCATGTCTGCTCATGTGTCCTCATGTGTCCTCATATGTCCTCATGTCTCCTCATGTGTCCTCATGTGTCCTCATGTCTCCTCATATGTCCTCATGTGTCCTCATATGTTCTCATGTGTCCTCATATGTCCTCATGTGTCCTCATATGTCCTCATGTCTCCTCATGTGTCCTCATGTCTCCTCATATGTCCTCATGTGTCCTCATATGTCCTCATGTCTCCTCATGTGTCCTCATGTCTCCTCATATGTCCTCATGTGTCCTCATATGTTCTCATGTCTCCTCCAGGGTTCAGCATATTCCTGGCTCATGAGTTCTTCGATGCTCTCCCGATCCACAAGTTCCAGGTGAGCCTCAGAACCTTGAGAGACTTACTTACTAATCATGAGTCTGGTTCTGCTCCAGGTTTCTTCTAAAGGAAGTTTGTCCTCATCATAGTTCACTGTACAGTGTACATCTTAATCAACTATAGTCTTAACTTAATCAACTATAGTCTTAACTTAATCCACTATAGTCTTAACTTAATCCACTATAGTCTTAACTTAATCCACTATAGTCTTAACTTAATCCACTATAGTCTTAACTTAATCCACTATAGTCTTAACTTAATCCACTATAGTCTTAATTTAATCCACTATAGTCTTAACTTAATCAACTATAGTCTTAATTTAATCAACTATAGTCTTAACTTAATCCACTATAGTCTTAACTTAATCCACTATAGTCTTAACTTAATCCACTATAGTCTTAACTTAATCAACTATAGTCTTAACTTAATCAACTATAGTCTTAACTTACTCAACTATAGTCTTAACTTACTCAACTATAGTCTTAACTTAATCCACTATAGTCTTAACTTAATCAACTATAGTCTTAACTTAATCAACTATAGTCTTAACTTAATCAACTATAGTCTTAACCTACTCAACTATAGTCTTAACTTAATCCACTATAGTTTTAACTTAATCCACTATAGTCTTAACTTAATCAACTATAGTCTTAACTTAATCCTCTATAGTCTTAACTTAATCAACTATAGTCTTAACTTAATCCACTATAGTCTTAACTTACTCAACTATAGTCTTAACTTAATCCTCTATAGTCTTAACTTAATCAACTATAGTCTTAACTTAATCAACTATAGTCTTAACTTAATCAACTATAGTCTTAACTTAATCCACTATAGTCTTAACTTAATCCACTATAGTCTTAATTTACTCAACTATAGTCTTAACTTAATCCTCTATAGTCTTAACTTAATCAACTATAGTCTTAACTTAATCAACTATAGTCTTAACTTAATCCACTATAGTCTTAACTTAATCCACTATAGTCTTAACTTAATCAACTATAGTCTTAACTTAATCCACTATAGTCTTAACTTAATCCACTATAGTCTTAATTTACTCAACTATAGTCTTAACTTAATCCTCTATAGTCTTAACTTAATCAACTATAGTCTTAACTTAATCAACTATAGTCTTAACTTAATCCACTATAGTCTTAACTTAATCCACTATAGTCTTAACTTAATCAACTATAGTCTAGAACGCACCATAGAAGTCCTTCAGTCATTGAACTATAATAATAATAATTATTATTATTATCATTAATAACTGTATTAACACGTGTATAATTATTATTATTATCATTAATAACTGTATTAACACGTGTATAATTATTATTATGATCATTAATAACTGTATTAACACGTGTATAATTATTATTATTATCATTAATAACTGTATTAACACGTGTATAAATATTATTATTATCATTAATAACTGTATTAACACGTGTATAATTATTATTATTATCATTAATAACTGTATTAACACGTGTATAAATATTATTATTATCATTAATAACTGTATTAACACGTGTATAATTATTATTATTATCATTAATAACTGTATTAACACGTGTATAATTATTATTATGATCATTAATAACTGTATTAACACGTGTATAAATATTATTATTATCATTAATAACTGTATTAACACGTGTATAATTATTATTATTATCATTAATAACTGTATTAACACGTGTATAAATATTATTATTATCATTAATAACTGTATTAACACGTGTATAATTATTATTATTATCATTAATAACTGTATTAACACGTGTATAATTATTATTATTATCATTAATAACTGTATTAACACGTGTATAATTATTATTATGATCATTAATAACTGTATTAACACGTGTATAATTATTATTATTATCATTAATAACTGTATTAACACGTGTATAATTATTATTATTATCATTAATAACTGTATTAACACGTGTATAATTATTATTATGATCATTAATAACTGTATTAACACGTGTATAAATATTATTATGATCATTAATAACTGTATTAACACGTGTATAATTATTATTATGATCATTAATAACTGTATTAACACGTGTATAATTATTATCATTAATAACTGTATTAACACGTGTATAATTATTATTATTATCATTAATAACTGTATTAACACGTGTATAATTATTATTATTATCATTAATAACTGTATTAACACATGTATAATTATTATTATTATCATTAATAACTGTTGTCTCATGTCTCCAGAGAACTGACCGAGGCTGGAGGGAAGTCCTGGTGGACACAGACCCGGATTCACTGGATCGACTCCGCTTTGTACTAGCACCGGGGGCTACGTTAGCATCAACAGCCCTGATCCATGTGTGTGTTTATGTTTGTGTATTTGTGTGTTTCCATGTGTGTGTTGACGTGTGTGTTGACATGTGTGTTGACTTGTGTTGACATGTGTGTTGACGTGTGTCCATGTGTGTGTTGACGTGTGTGTCCATGTGTGTTGACATGTGTGTTGTGTCCATGTGTGTGTTGACATGTGTGTGTTTATGTGTGTATTTGTGTGTGTCCATGTGTGTTGACATGTGTGTTGACGTGTGTGTCCATGTGTGTGTTGACATGTGTGTTGATGTGTGTCCATGTGTGTTGACATGTGTGTTGACATGTGTGTTGTGTCCATGTGTGTGTCCATGTGTGTTGACTTGTGTGTTGTGTCCATGTGTGTTGACTTGTGTGTTGTGTCCATGTGTGTGTCCATGTGTGTTGACTTGTGTGTTGTGTCCATGTGTGTGTCCATGTGTGTTGTGTCCATGTGTGTGTTTATGTGTGTATTTGTGTGTGTCCATGTGTGTCCATGTGTGTTGATGTGTGTGTCCATGTGTGTTGACGTGTGTCCATGTGTGTTGACATGTGTGTTGTGTCCATGTGTGTTGACATGTGTGTTGTGTCCATGTGTGTCCATGTGTGTTGACTTGTGTGTTGTGTCCATGTGTGTTGACATGTGTGTTGTGTCCATGTGTGTTGACATGTGTGTCCATGTGTGTTGACGTGTGTTGACATGTGTGTTGTGTCCATGTGTGTTGACATGTGTGTCCATGTGTGTTGACATGTGTGTTGTGTCCATGTGTGTTGACGTGTGTGTGTCCATGTGTGTTGACATATGTGTGTCCATGTGTGTTGACATGTGTGTTGACATGTGTCCATGTGTGTCCATGTGTGTTGACATGTGTGTGTCCATGTGTGTTGACTTGTGTGTTGACGTGTGTGTCCATGTGTGTTGACGTGTGTGTGTCCATGTGTGTTGACATGTGTGTGTCCATGTGTGTTGACATGTTGGTGTCCATGTGTGTGTCCATGTGTGTTGACGTGTGTGTCCATGTGTGTTGACGTGTGTGTGTCCATGTGTGTCCATGTGTGTTGACATATGTGTGTCCATGTGTGTTGACATATGTGTGTCCATGTGTGTTGACATGTGTGTTGACGTGTGTCCATGTGTGTCCATGTGTGTTGACGTGTGTTGTGTCCATCAGGCGGAGGAGACCCGGGACCACATGGAGGTCTGCCCCGAGGGTGCGGTCCTGGTGCAGCAGATCTCCTGCAGGGTCTCTGAAGGGTGCGGAGCTCTTCTGATCGCAGACTACGGACACGACGGAACGAAGACCGACACGTTCCGAGTAAGCGACTCTCCACGGTTCCCGCGGCGGAGCTTTGACGTCTCTTGTGTGGCAGGGGTTCAAAGGTCATCGTCTCCACGAGGTCCTGGCGTGTCCCGGCGAGGCCGACCTGACGGCGGACGTGGACTTCAGCTACCTGCGCAGGATGGCCGGAGGGGGCGTGGCCTGCGTCGGACCCGTCAGTCAGCGGACCTTCCTGATCAACATGGGCGCGGAGGCCCGGATGAAGGTCCGGATCCTGACGGTCCACGTGTTTCGCTCGGAAACCAACTTGACCTTTGACCCCACCACAGGTTCTTCTGAGGAACTGCAGCGACGCGGCCACCAGGGGGCAGCTGATGGACAGCTACGACGTTCTGACCAACCCGCTGAAGATGGGTCATCGCTTCCAGTTCTTCGCGCTGCTGCACCCGAGCCGCCTGGCGCTGGACAGGAAGTCTCCGGCTCCACTTCCTGTTGCCGGCTTTACTGAACTTAGCTCTACATGACGTCACATGGTTGACGACAACAAACCACCGATTTCAACTTTTGTGTTTTTCAATAAATGAACTTTGTATCGAGAGAATTGTTAGCATAACATCAGCGACACGTTAGCCACATGTTAGCATAACATCAGCGACACGTTAGCCACATATTAGTATAACATCAGCGACACATTAGCAACATGTTAGCATAACATCAGTGACACGTTAGCCACATATTAGCATAACATCAGTGACACGTTAGCCACATATTAGCATAACATCAGTGACACGTTAGCCACATATTAGCATAACATCAGTGACACTAGCCACATATTAGCATAACATCAGTGACACGTTAGCCACATATTAGCATAACATCAGCGACACGTTAGCCACATATTAGCATAACATCAGTGACACGTTAGCCACAGGTTAGCATAACATCAATGACACGTTAGCAACATGTTAGCATAACATCAGTGACACATTAGCAACATGTTAGCATAACATCAGCGACACGTTAGCAACATGTTAGCATAACATCAGCGACACGTTAGCCACATATTAGCATAACATCAGTGACACGTTAGCCACATGTTAGCATAACATCAGCGACACGTTAACCACATATTAGCATAACATCAGTGACACGTTAGCCACATGTTAGCATAACATCAGCGACACGTTAACCACATATTAGCATAACATCAGTGACACGTTAGCCACATATTAGCATAACATCAGCGACACGTTAGCCACATATTAGCATAACATCAGCGACACGTTAGCCACATATTAGCATAACATCAGCGACACGTTAGCCACATATTAGCATAACATCAGTGACACGTTAGCCACATGTTAGCATAACATCAGCGACGAGTTAGCAACATGTTAGCATAACATCAGCGACACGTTAGCCACATATTAGCATAACATCAGTGACACGTTAGCCACATGTTAGCATAACATCAGCGACGAGTTAGCAACATGTTAGCATAACATCAGCGACACGTTAGCCACGTATTAGAATAACATCAGCGACACGTTAGCAACATGTTAGCATAACATCAGCGACACGTTAGCCACATATTAGCATAACATCAGCGACACGTTAGCCACATATTAGCATAACATCAGCGACACGTTAGCAACATGTTAGCATAACATCAGCGACACGTTAGCATAACATCAGCGACACATTAGCCACATGTTAGCATAACATCAGTGACACGTTAGCCACATATTAGCATAACATCAGCGACACGTTAGCCACATATTAGCATAACATCAGCGACACGTTAGCCACATATTAGCATAACATCAGTGACACGTTAGCCACATGTTAGCATAACATCAGCGACACGTTAGCCACATATTAGCATAACATCAGCGACACGTTAGCCAAATGTTAGCATAACATCAGCGACACGTTAGCCACATATTAGCATAACATCAGTGACACGTTAGCCACATGTTAGCATAACATCAGTGACACGTTAGCCACATGTTAGGATCTACTTGACCCTAGTGTGTGGATCTACAGGACTCCAGTGTGTGGATCTACTGGACTCTAGTGTGTGGATCTCCTGGACTCTAGTGTGTGGATCTACAGGACTCTAGTGTGTTGATCTACTGGACTCTAGTGTGTGGATCTACAGGACTCTAGTGTGTTGATCTACTGGACTCTAGTGTGTGGATCTACTGGACTCTAGTGTGTGGATCTACTGGACTCTAGTGTGTGGATCTACTGGACTCTAGTGTGTGGATCTACTGGACTCTAGTGTGTGGACCTACTGGACTCTAGTGTGTGGATCTACTGGACTCTAGTGTGTGGATCTACAGGACTCTAGTGTGTGGATCTACTGGACTCTAGTGTGTGGATCTACTGGACTCTAGTGTGTGGACCTACTGGACTCTAGTGTGTGGATCTACTGGACTCTAGTGTGTGGATCTACAGGACTCTAGTGTGTGGATCTACAGGACTCTAGTGTGTGGATCTACAGGACTTGTGTGTGGATCTACTGGACTCTAGTGTGTTGATCTACTGGACTCTAGTGTGTGGATCTACTGGGCTCTAGTGTGTGGACCTACTGGACTCTAGTTGGACTCTAGTGTGTGGATCTACAGGACTTGTGTGTGGATCTACTGGACTCTAGTGTGTTGATCTACTGGACCCTAGTGTGTGGACCTACTGGACTCTAGTGTGTGGATCTACAGGACTCTATTGTTTGGATATACTGGACTCTAGTGTGTTGATCTACTGGACTCTAGTGTGTGGATCTACTGGGCTCTAGTGTGTGGACCTACTGGACTCTAGTGTGTGGATCTACAGGACTTGTGTGTGGATCTACTGGACTCTAGTGTGTTGATCTACTGGACTCTAGTGTGTGGATCTACAGGACTTGTGTGTGGATCTACTGGACTCTAGTGTGTGGATCTACTGGACTCTAATGTGTGGATCTACAGGACTCTAGTGTGTGGATCTACAGGACTCTAGTGTGTGGATCTACAGGACTCTAGTGTGTGGATCTACTGGACTCTAGTGTGTGGATCTACTGGACTCTAGTGTGTGGATCTACTGGACTCTAGTGTGTGGATCTACTGGACTCTAATGTGTGGATCTACAGGACTCTAGTGTGTGGATCTACAGGACTCTAGTGTGTGGATCTACAGGACTCTAGTGTGTGGATCTACTGGACTCTAGTGTGTGGATCTACTGGACTCTAGTGTGTGGATCTACTGGACTCTAGTGTGTGGATCTACTGGACTCTAATGTGTGGATCTACAGGACTCTAGTGTGTGGATCTACAGGACTCTAGTGTGTGGATCTACAGGACTCTATTGTGTGGATCTACAGGACTCTAGTGTGTGGATCTACTGGACTCTAGTGTGTGGATCTACTGGACTCTAATGTGTGGATCTACAGGACTCTAGTGTGTGGATCTACAGGACTCTAGTGTGTGGATCTACAGGACTCTAGTGTGTGGATCTACTGGACTCTATTGTGTGGATCTACAGGACTCTAGTGTGTGGATCTACTGGACTCTATTGTGTGGATCTACAGGACACATGTCACGGTTACGTACAAACTGTCTCAGGTTTCTCAGGCTCAGCTTCTCTAACTTCAACCATCAAGTATCATCTGTACCCGTCAATGGTTGAGTTTTTAAACTCTTTCTTAAAGATATTAAGTGTCTTAATGTTTGAGATCCTTCTCTCTGGTTCATTCTCATCCTTGACCTTTGACACCATCTCACACCTCGTCCTCAGACTCTCCTCCCTCGAGTGGTTTCACTCCCACCTCACTGACCACCCAGTTCCTCCAACCCACCCCCTCAGTCACGGCAGGTGTGCCCCAGGGCTCTGTCCTGGGACCCCTCCCCTTTTCACCTCCTTCCTCGCCCTTGGACGCAACCAGCTCTACCTGCATATGTTCACCTCTGACCTCTGCCCTCCTCAGAACCTTCAGGCGAGTCTCTTGAAACTTTAAATCAACTGTAAGATCAAAGTAGATCAAAAGAAATAAGATCTGTCCGTCACCGGAGCAGTTCATGACCTTGACACAGGTGGCTGGAACGAGCAGCACTAACATTATGACCACCTGTGAGGAACCGTGTGTCCCGGATCGGTTTGACTGAAGATCATGGATCGTTCCAGGATCAAACCATTACAGACCGGTGGCACTGACTTCGCAGCTGATGAAGACACTGGAGCGGCTGGTCCTCAAACATCTCAGGCCACAAGTCCAGCACATGCAAGACCCCCTGCAGTTTGCCTACCAGCCAGCAGTTGGTGTGGAAGATGCCATCCTTCATATGATATAGAATAGATCCAGCAATTCAACAAAGAGCAAGAAACAAAACACTGTACAGTGAGCAATGGCGAGGAAAAACTTCCTTTTAGAAGCAGAAACCTGGAGCGGAACCAGACTCATTGTTGACGGCCTGCCGCTTTGACCGGCTGGGAGGAAGGATGGGGGGGTAGACAGATGGATAAGGAGAGGAGTGAGGGAGGATAGAGTGAGAGAAAAGAGGAGAGTGTAGGAGGGTCCATGGGGGTGCTGGAGAGAACTCGGGATCTGATGACGTGGTGAAGATCCTGGATCAGCAGCAGCTCTGGAGGTGGATCCCTGGATCAGCAACAGCTCTGGAGGTGGATCCCTGATGCAAGATGCACGTGGACCCTGGTCTGGTTTCCTGGATTATCTTACTGATGGACCACAGTATGTCAGGCTGAAGGACATCACGTCTGACACTGCAGTACAGGAGCACCTCAGGGGACAGTACTGGCTCCTCTCCTCTTCACCATCTACACTTCAGACTTCTGCTACAACTCAGAGTATTATCAAAGTAATCACACTAGTACTACCACGACAGTTGTACTTTGACTACTGAGCACTAAACTCCCCTCAGCACTGATTGGCCAGTGATGCTCAAGTGTGTCATGAATTTATACCATAATTATGATGCGTCTTGACCTCTGAACCCCTGTTAAGAACCACTGGTTTAACAGCTTAGGAGAAGCAACAAGATCCTGAAGATGGTTTAGAACATTATTTCAGCCGCTGAGGTCATGAAGGTCATGAACGATGAGACTCGAAGCACGAGAGGCTGTTGAACAGAAAACAACTTTATTCCTCCAGGCTTCACAGCTGGAACTCAGGAAATTCAAACACGACGTCTTTGCCCGTCAGTTTCTTGTAGACTCCAGAGAACGTCTCCACCTGGTGGACAGACAAGGAACCGTTGAGCAAAGAGAACAATCGGGACAACGTTTGTCTCCTGCATGGTTAGACTCCCCAGACACTGGTGCATTCTGGGAAGCTTTAGGAATATACAGGAGGCTCTTTCCTCGCCGGCATCAACCGGGGGGCGGAGCTTAATGTGCGACGGCGTGGAACGGGACTGTACGTCTCGGCTCAGAGCTACGCTCCCATACGCCACTGGGACAGAACCAGAACCAGGTCCTGCCCCCGTCGCTAGTGTGTAACTGGACTGATGGACTCACACACGTTTGTTCATTTTAATGTAGCGACTGGAGCACAAACATCTGAGGTGTTTAGATGTTCAGTGTCTTTTTGGACCACCGAGCGCTACATTAAAATGAACAAACATGTCGATAAAAAGCACAGATGTGTGTGTGTGTGAGAGTGTGTGTGTGTGCGCGACACTCACCTTGTGTTCCACGTTGTTCTGCTGGGCCTTGTCCAAGTGGACCTTGATGAGTCGACTGCTGTCCAGCTTCACTCGGATCCTCTTCCCCACGATCTCGCTGGGGAACACCAGGTCCTCCAAGATGGCGTCGTGGACGCAGGTCAGTGTCCGGCTGAAGGGGGAAGTCACGTGACAAGTTCAGTCTCCGGCGCCGCCAGGCCCGACAGGAAGTGACCTCACCTTCTGGGTCGCTTCTGCTTGTTCTTGACGCGACTTTTCCTGGTTGGCTTTGCAAGGATCCTCCTCTGGAAGAAGAACATCTCGTGAAGCCACACGTAGCAACAAGAGTGAACAGCGAGAGTGACGTGGGTTCATCTGTCGCGACCTTGAACCAGATCTCAGGGTCGATGCCATCAGAAGTTTCATTACGTAAACAAAGTACAGAGAACTGACACTGAAACCATTATACAGTATTTTCTGGACTACAAGTGTCAGTTTTTGTCATAGTTTGTCCGTGTTATTTTCACACTAAACCACCAGAGGGCGCTCTAGGCCTGTGTTGATCATTTCCACGTAGAAGAGGAAGCATCTTCTACCTCCGGAGTTAGTATGTTGTTTACGGGACGGTCAATAGCGATGATAGTCAACAACATGTCCGACAGACGCTCTGGTCTGAACGCCACCGTCGACCAAAGTGACTTCAGGAGATTCTTAACATCAACCCTGAGAGCAGTGGCAGGTCCTCGCTGCTGATTGGCTGTGGCTCGGTGCGACCAATCACACGAGAGGCTGCATCAGAGCCACAATAACTGCATCTCAACTGGTCGACCTCCACGTCTGACCCTTGACCCCGAGGTTCTACAAGAGAGCGACCCGCGGTGACCTTCAAGTTTGTCTCCTGCATGGTTAGACTCCCCAGACACTGGTGCATTCTGGGAAGCTTTAGGAATATACAGGAGGCTCTTTCCTCGCCGGCATCAACCGGGGGGCGGAGCTTAATGTGCGACGGCGTGGAACGGGACTGTACGTCTCGGCTCAGAGCTACGCTCCCATACGCCACTGGGACAGAACCAGAACCAGGTCCTGCCCCCGTCGCATCAACCGGGTTACAGATGCACAAAGACATGACCAAGAAGTCCAGAACCTAGGACCCACCTGAGCGATGAAGACCACATGCTTGCCGCTGAACTTTTTCTCCAGCTCTCGGACCAGACGCACTTGGATCTTCTGGAAGGACTTGAGCTGAGGAACAGGGACGAAGATGATGATGGCTTTCCTGCTGCCACCAACCTCGATCTCCTGCAAAGAGAACACACATCAGTGCCCGATACCAGGACCAGGTTTAGAGAGTTTGTCCCCTGCATGGTTAGACTCCCCAGCTACTGAAGCATTCTGGGAAGTTTTAGGAATATACAGGAGGCTCTTTCCTCGCTGGCATCAACCAGGGGGCGGAGCTTAATGTGCGACAGCGTGGAACGGGACTGTACGTCTCGGCTCAGAGCTACGCTCCCATACGCCACTGGGACAGAACCAGAACCAGGTCCTGCCCCCGTCGCTCTGAACGTGAAAGGTTGCAGACCAGAAGAGGGTCTTACTTTAGCTGCGGTGATGTTCAGTTCCCTCAGCTGAGCCTTCAAGTCCGAGTTCATCTCCAGCTCCAGCAGAGCCTGAAACACAAACATCTTCAGAACCAGCAGTGACGTGGACATCTGGACCAGGTCTAAGCAGGTCTTCGTCCCATTGACGGGCGAGGAGAACCCGAGTGGACAACATCTCCAGGACGGACTCAACCTCAAACGTCTGCATTGTCTCCTGCATGGTTAGACTCCCCAGACACTGGTGCATTCTGGGAAGCTTTAGGAATATACAGGAGGCTCTTTCCTCGCCGGCATCAACCGGGGGGCGGAGCTTAATGTGCGACGGCGTGGAACGGGACTGTACGTCTCGGCTCAAGAGCTACGCTCCCATACGCCACTGGGACAGAACCAGAACCAGGTCCTGCCCCCGTCGCTAGTGTGTAACTGGACCAATGGACTCACATGTTTGTTCATTTTAATGTAGCGACTGGAGATCGCACACAAACAGAACATCTGAGGTGTTTAGATGTTCAGGCGCTACATTAAAATGAACAAACACGTCGATAAAAAGCACAGATGACTGAAGATAGTGAACATAAGTCGACAACATGAACCATGACTTTAAATATGCACTAAACACTCTTACAAACGTCGCCATAGCAACACATGGTCTGAGCCACTCACCTGGGAAATCCCGGACTCGAACTCGTCTGGCTTCTCGCCATTAGGCTTCACTATTTTGGCGCTGGTACTGAACATGGCCTCGTGTCTGTGGACGAGAATGAACACAGTTGGACCACGAAGAAGAAGAAGAACCTCAACAGTGTCCACGGCTAGTTAGCTTTAGCATCGATGCTAACGCTACTCGTGCGGTACTTTCACCGCGAACTAAACACGTGAACCACGAACTAAACACGTGAACCACGAACTTACACGTCCGTCAGTGTTGCGAACATTTGAACGAAGGTGAACGTTTTATAGTGAATAAATCTCGGCGCCGCACGAGCGACACATGCTAGGCCTGCTAACCGCTACTAGCATCGCTCAGTCACCGACCACCGCTTCTATCATCCTGGCCGCCAAAGACCATCCGTCCTCGGAAACGCTTCAATCTAAGCCATCAGAGTGAAAGAGAAGCAACTCGAGTGAAGATTCGCTTCTTGGACACGATTTAACACCGAAATGGAGGAAAAAAGCTGCTGCGCGGAGACGCATCGACTCACCTCTGTCAACGACGGCCAAGAAGAGACCGACGCCTCGCGAGAGTTCCGCTAATGAGCTGTCGCGAGCTCGGTAGTCTCGCGAGAGTTTGGGGGCCGCGCGGGCGTTTAGCGGAAAGGGAGTTTTCCTCCAGACTATTTCTTTCAGAATAGTTCCGACGTCTCTGTCAGAACACGTTTGCAGAAAAGTCATTTGACGTGATCTACGGTGGCCGGGAGCGTTCAAAGTCATCTCTGAGCGCCTCAGAGTGACGCAGCTTTTGCGTGATGATGACGTCGAAGAGGTCAAAGTGCGCGTGGTTCTGAAAGACACTCACCGCTGATGTTAAGAGTGTGAGCCACACTCCCGGGCTGCAGGTGGCGCTGTGACGTCAGCGACTGTCGTCAGATCAGACCTGTGCAGGTAAGATGGTCTTCTTGTCGATAGAAATGTTTCATGTGTTCAAAAGAATCATGTAAACCTTCTGTTGACGTTTATTTAATTTATTTAAAATGTTTTAAAGAGAACGTTCGCGTGACGCAGCGTGTGACGTCATCACGTAGGAAGTTGTAGCGACACCTGCGAGGCTGTTTAACGGTTGTTTACGTCAGAAGGGTCTCAGGTGATGGAGGCCTGGAGGCCATGAAGAGATTCTTCTACGTCATCAGGAGCTTCAGCAGCGAAGACATGAAGGGAAGGTTTTTCTACGCTGTGAGGAAGGGATTCAACCCTGGAGTGTATGGATCCTGGTGAGTGTGTGTGTGTGTGGTGTGTGTGAGTGTGTGTGTGTGTGTGTGTGTGTGTGTGTGTGTGTGTGTGTGTGTGTGTGTGTGCGTGTGTCTGTGTGTGTGTGTGTGTGTGTGTGTGTCTGTGTGTGTGTGTGTGTGTGTGTGAGAGTGAGAGTGAGAGTGTGAGAGTGAGAGGGTGTGTGTGTGTCAGTGTGTTAGTTAGTATGTGTGTGTGTGTCAGTGTGTTAGTGTGTGTGTGTGTGTGTGTGTGTCTGTGTCTGTCTGTCTGTGTGTGTGAGTGTGTTTGTGTGTGTGTGAGTGTGTTTGTGTGTGTGTGTGTATGTGTGAGAGAGTGTGAGAGAGTGTGTGTGTGTGTGTGTGAGAGTGTGAGAGAGTGTGTGTCTGTGTGTGTTAGTGTATGTGTGAGTGTGTGTGTGTCTGTCTGTGTTAGTGTGTGTGTGAGTGTTAGTGTTAGTGTGTGAGTGTGTGTTAGTGTGTGTGTGAGTGTTAGTGTTAGTGTGTGAGTGTGTGTTAGTGTGTGTGTGTGTCTGTCTGTGTTAGTGTGTGTGTGTCTGTCTGTGAGTGTGTGTTAGTGTGTGTGTGTGTCTGTCTGTGTTAGTGTGTGTGTGTCTGTCTGTGTGAGTGTGTGTTAGTGTGTGTGTGTGTCTGTCTGTGTTAGTGTGTCTGTGTCTGTCTGTGTTAGTGTGTGTGTCTGTGTTAGTGTGTGTGAGTGTGTGTGTGAGTGTGTGTTAGTGTGTGTGTGTGTCTGTCTGTGTTAGTGTGTGTGT
Source organism: Callionymus lyra (assembly GCF_982586985.1). Taxonomy (NCBI): domain Eukaryota; kingdom Metazoa; phylum Chordata; class Actinopteri; order Syngnathiformes; family Callionymidae; genus Callionymus; species Callionymus lyra. Next base: position 653,908 of record NC_141830.1, read on the forward strand.
GTCTGTCTGTGTTAGTGTGTGAGTGTGTGTTAGTGTGTGTGTGTGTCTGTCTGTGTTAGTGTGTGTGTGTCTGTCTGTGTGAGTGTGTGTTAGTGTGTGTGTGTGTCTGTCTGTGTTAGTGTGTCTGTGTCTGTCTGTGTTAGTGTGTGTGTCTGTGTTAGTGTGTGTGTGTGCGTGAGTGTGTGTGTGTCTGTCTGTGTTTGTGTGTCTGTGTTAGTGTGTGTGTTAGTGTGTGCGTGAGTGTGTGTGTGTCTGTCTGTGTTTGTGCGTGTGTGTGCGTGCGCCTGTCTGTCTGTCTGTGTGTGAGATCATGATTGACAGATGAAATATTATAATTCAACATTCAAATGATATGAAATTTGATTATAATTCTATTGTTTAAATATTAAAACCTTTTATTTAAAACGCCTTTGTTGGTGGATCTGGATCTTCAACCTTCAATAGATGAACTAAGTTTCAAAGATTTAGATGCAGAAGATGATGAAGATCCTCCTGAGGATCAATAAAGTTCTTCCTCAGAAGATGATGAAGATCCTCCTGAGGATCAATAAAGTTCTACCTCAGAAGATGATGAAGATCCTCCTGAGGATCAATAAAGTTCTTCCTCAGAAGATGATGAAGATCCTCCTGAGGATCAATAAAGTTCTTCCTCAGAAGATGATGAAGATCCTCCTGAGGATCAATAAAGTTCTTCCTCAGTAGATGATGAAGATCCTCCTGAGGATCAATAAAGTTCTACCTCAGAAGATGATGAAGATCCTACTGAGGATCAATAAAGTTCTTCCTCAGAAGATGATGAAGATCCTCCTGAGGATCAATAAAGTTCTTCCTCAGTAGATGATGAAGATCCTCCTGAGGATCAATAAAGTTCTTCCTCAGAAGATGATGAAGATCCTCCTGAGGATCAATAAAGTTCTACCTCAGAAGATGATGAAGATCCTCCTGAGGATCAATAAAGTTCTTCCTCAGAAGATGATGAAGATCCTCCTGAGGATCAATAAAGTTCTACCTCAGAAGATGATGAAGATCCTCCTGAGGATCAATAAAGTTCTTCCTCAGAAGATGATGAAGATCCTCCTGAGGATCAATAAAGTTCTACCTCAGAAGATGATGAAGATCCTCCTGAGGATCAATAAAGTTCTTCCTCAGTAGATGATGAAGATCCTCCTGAGGATCAATAAAGTTCTACCTCAGAAGATGATGAAGATCCTCCTGAAGATCAATAAAGTTCTACCTCAGTAGATGATGAAGATCGTCCTGAGGATCAATAAAGTTCTACCTCAGAAGATGATGAAGATCCTCCTGAGGATCAATAAAGTTCTTCCTCAGTAGATGATGAAGATCCTCCTGAGGATCAATAAAGTTCTTCCTCAGAAGATGATGAAGATCCTCCTGAGGATCAATAAAGTTCTACCTCAGTAGATGATGAAGATCCTCCTGAGGATCAATAAAGTTGAGGGTCGAACGTCCATGAGTTACTGAGTTTCAATGAACTTGTCAGATGTTCATCAAACCCAGTGGTCGAGTCAAGTGATGGTCCTCAGCTCACTCTGGTGTGTGTGTGTGTCTCAGGGACGAGTGCAAGAGTCAGGTGGACAAGTTCCCGTCTGCAGCGTACAAGAAGTTTGACTCAGAGAAGAACGCCTGGGCCTTCGTGAGAGGAGCTTCAGGAGCTTCAGGAGCCTCAGGAGCTTCAGGAGCCTCAGGAGCCTCAGGAGCCCCAGGAGCCTCAGGAGCCGGTCATGGGATCAGAGCCGAGACCTCCAGGTCCTCGTCGGAGGAACACGATCTTCTTCCTCGTCGAGGTCCAGAGCCGCTGGACTGCGTCGCTCTGGGAACCAAGAGGTGTCGATCACAGCAGGAGGCGAGACCTGAGTCCAAACGAGCCAAACACGTGGTGACGTCTGATGGTTTCACCTACATGGGTGAGTCCTGGTGCTGGTCCTGGTCCTGGTCCTGGTCTTCATGTGCTGGTCCTGGTCTTCATGTGCTGGTCCTGGTCTTCATGTGCTGGTCCTGGTCTTCATGTGCTGGTCCTGGTCTTCATGTGCTGGTCCTGGTCCTGGTCCTGGTCCTGATGTGTTGGTCCAGGTCTTCATGTGCTGGTCCTGGTCTTCATGTGTTGGTCCTGGTCTTCATGTGTTGGTCCTGGTCTTCATGTGCTGGTCCTGGTCTTCATGTGTTGGTCCTGGTCTTCATGTGCTGGTCCTGGTCTTCATGTGCTGGTCCTGGTCTTCATGTGTTGGTCCTGGTCTTCATGTGTTGGTCCTGGTCTTCATGTGCTGGTCCTGGTCTTCATGTGTTGGTCCTGGTCTTCATGTGCTGGTCCTGGTCTTCATGTGCTGGTCCTGGTCTTCATGTGTTGGTCCTGGTCTTCATGTGCTGGTCCTGGTCTTCATGTGTTGGTCCTGGTCTTCATGTGCTGGTCCTCCTCCAGGAGACGCAGTGGTCGTCTACACGGACGGTTGTTGCTCCAGCAACGGTAAAAAAGGAGCCAGAGCTGGAATCGGAGTTTACTGGGGAGCAAATCACACACTGTGAGCTTGAATACACACACACTCACACTCACACACTCACTCACACACACACACACACACACACACACACACACACTCGCACACACACACTCACACACACACACTCACACACTCGGACACACACTCACACACACACAGTCACACACTCGCACACACACACTCGCACACACACACTCGCACACACACTCAGACTCATGAGACCTGTTGTGTTGCAGAAATGTGTCTGATCGAATGAGTGGAAGACAAACAAGTCAACGAGCAGAGATTCAGGTGAAACACACGAACACTCATGCACACACACACATACGCACACTCACTCACATACACACACACACAAACTCACTCACTCACTCTAACCGGTGTGTCACAGGCGGCGTGTCGTGCGCTCCAACAGGCTCGCGAGAACAACATCAAGAAGCTGGTCGTCTACACCGACAGCAAGTTCACCATCAACGGTGAGTCGCGACCTTTGAACCCCTGCGGAAACATGACGACCACACGTGAGGTCAGACGTGAGGTCAGACGTGAGGTCAGACGCGAGGTCAGACGCGAGGTCAGACGCGAGGTCAGACGCGAGGTCAGACGCGAGGTCAGACGCGAGGTCAGACGCGAGGTCAGACGCGAGGTCAGACGTGAGGTCAGACGTGAGGTCAGACGTGGTCCAGGGGTGATCACACGGATCTCTGGTGCACAGGGGTCACCAAGTGGGTGCACAACTGGAAGCTGAACGGCTGGAGGCTGAAGTCTGGGGGGCCGGTGTGCAACAAGACGGACTTCGTGAAGCTGGACGCCCTGAACCAGCAGCTGGACGTGGTCTGGGTGAGTCTCTGCCTGGACCCGGTCCTGGACCCCGTCCTGGACCCGGTCCTGGACCCCGTCCTGGACCCGGTCCTGGACCCGGTCCTGGACCGGGTCCTGGACCCGGTCCTGGACCCGGTCCTGGACCCGTGTGACCGTCTCTCTCTCCACCAGCTGCACATCCCGGGTCACGCCGGCTACCTTGGCAACGAACAGGCGGACCGTCTGTCCAGGGAAGGAGCCGCTCTGCTGGTCCCGCCTGCGGACGAGGACCTGGACTGAAGCCTGTGTTCCTACGTTTGTCTCTTTTTTTTGTGTCAATAAAGTTGCTTTGGTTAGCGGTGCGTCACTGGCTAATGCTAATGCAGCTGCTAGCACGGTGTTGCTCGTTGACCTGCTGGTAACAGCGTCGCCTGCAGAAGAAGAAGCGCTGAGACCCAGGATGTTGCCGTGGAAACAGAGAGTTCTGCTCGACAGATGAAAGTTCTGACCAGAACTCTGGACCCGTCCGACCTCAGCTACACACGCTAGTCACCATGACAACACCGTATCACACACTGGTCACTATGACAACACTGATGTGGAACACACTAGTCACCATGACAACACTATCACACACTGGTCACTATGACAACACTGTATCACACACTGGTCACTATGACAACACTGATGTGGAACACACTAGTCACCATGACAACACTATCACAGACTAGTCACCATGACAACACTATCACACACTGGTCACTATGACAACACTGATGTGGAACACACTAGTCACCATGACAACACTATCACAGACTAGTCACCATGACAACACTATCACAGACTAGTCACCATGACAACACTATCACACACTGGTCACTATGACAACACTGATGTGGAACACACTAGTCACCATGACAACACTATCACAGACTAGTCACCATGACAACACTGTATCACACACTGGTCACCATGACAACACTGATGTGGAACACACTAGTCACCATGACAACACTATCACACACTGGTCACTATGACAACACTGTATCACACACACTAGTCACCATGACAACACTATCACACACTAGTCACCATGACAACACTGTATCACACACTACTCACCATGACAACACTATCACAGACTAGTCACCATGACAACGCTGATGTGGAACACACTAGTCACCATGACAACGCTGATGTGGAACACACTAGTCACCATGACAACACTATCACACACTAGTCACCATGACAACACTGATGTGGAACACACTAGTCACCATGACAACACTGATGTGGAACACACTAGTCACCATGACAACGCTGTTCAACACACTAGTCACCATGAAAACACTGTATCACACACACTAGTCACTATGACAACACTATCACACACACTAGTCACCATGACAACACTGTATCACACACTAGTCACCATGACAACACTGTACCACACACTAGTCACCATGACAACACTATCACACACTAGTCACCATGACAACACTGATGTGGAACACACTAGTCACCATGACAACGCTGATGTGGAACACACTAGTCACCATGACAACACTATCACACACTAGTCACCATGACAACACTGATGTGGAACACACTAGTCATCATGACAACACTATCACACACTAGTCACCATGACAACGCTGATGTGGAACACACTAGTCACCATGACAACACTATCACACACTAGTCACCATGACAACACTATCACACACTAGTCACCATGACAACACTGATGTGGAACACACTAGTCACCATGACAACACTGATGTGGAACACACTAGTCACCATGACAACGCTGTTCCACACACTAGTCACCATGACAACACTGTACCACACACTAGTCACCATGACAACACTGTACCACACACAAGCCACCATACACTAGTCACCATGACAACACTGTATCACACACACTAGTCACTATGACAACACTGCATCACACACTAGTCACCATGACAACACTGCATCACACACACTAGTCACTATGACAACACTGTACCACACACTAGTCACCATGACAACACTGTATCACACACTAGTCACCATGACAACACTGCATCACACACACTAGTCACTATGACAACACTGCATCACACACTAGTCACCATGACAACACTGCATCACACACACTAGTCACCATGACAACACTGTATCACACACACTAGTCACTATGACAACACTGCATCACACACTAGTCACCATGACAACACTGCATCACACACACTAGTCACTATGACAACACTGTACCACACACTAGTCACTATGACAACACTGTACCACACACTAGTCACTATGACAACACTGCATCACACACTAGTCACCATGACAACACTGCATCACACACACTAGTCACTATGACAACACTGTACCACACACTAGTCACCATGACAACACTGTACCACACACTAGTCACTATGACAACACTGCATCACACACTAGTCACCATGACAACACTGCATCACACACACTAGTCACTATGACAACACTGTACCACACACTAGTCACCATGACAACACTGTATCACACACTAGTCACCATGACAACACTGCATCACACACACTAGTCACTATGACAACACTGTACCACACACTAGTCACCATGACAACACTGTACCACACACTAGTCACTATGACAACACTGCATCACACACACTAGTCACTATGACAACACTGTACCACACACTAGTCACCATGACAACACTGTACCACACACTAGTCACTATGACAACACTGCATCACACACACTAGTCACTATGACAACGCTGTTCCACACACTAGTCACCATGAAAACACTGTATCACACACACTAGTCACTATGACAACACTGTATCACACACACTAGTCACCATGACAACACTGTATCACACACTGGTCACCATGACAACACTGATGTAGAACACACTAGTCACCATGACAACACTGTACCACACACTAGTCACCATGACAACACTGTACCACACACTAGTCACTATGACAACACTGCATCACACACACTAGTCACCATGACAACACTGTACGATACACTAGTCACCATGACAACACTGTACCACACACTAGTCACTATGACAACACTGCATCACACACACTAGTCACCATGACAACACTGTCCCATACACTAGTCACCATGACAACACTGTACCACACACTAGTCACTATGACAACACTGCATCACACACTAGTCACTATGACAACACTGTATCACACACACTAGTCACCATGACAACACTGTATCACACACTAGTCACCATGACAACACTGATGTGGAACACACTAGTCACCATGACAACACTGATGTGGAACACACTAGTCACCATGACAACACTGATGTGGAACACACTAGTCACCATGACAACACTGTATCACACACTAGTCACCATAACAACACTGTATCACACACTAGTCACCATGACAACACTGTATCACACACACTAGTCACCATGACAACACTGTATCACACACTAGTCACCATGACAACACTGTATCACACACACTAGTCACCATGACAACACTGTATGACACACTAGTCACCATGACAACACTGTATCACACACACTAGTCACCATGACAACACTGATGTGGAACACACTAGTCACCACTGTATCACACACACTAGTCACCATGACAACACTGATGTGGAACACACTAGTCACCATGACAACACTGTATCACACACACTAGTCACCATGACAACACTGATGTGGAACACACTAGTCATCACTGTATCACACACACTAGTCACCATGACAACACTGTATCACACACACTAGTCACCATGACAACACTGATGTGGAACATACTAGTCACCATGACAACACTGTATCACACACACTAGTCACCATGACAACACTGATGTGGAACACACTAGTCACCATGACAACACTGTATCACACACACTAGTCACCATGACAACACTGATGTGGAACACACTAGTCACCATGACAACACTGTATCACACACTAGTCACCATGACAACACTGATGTGGAACACACTAGTCACCATGACAACACTGATGTGGAACACACTAGTCACCATGACAACACTGTATCGCACACTAGTCACCATGACAACACTGATGTGGAACACACTAGTCACCATGACAACACTGTATCACACACTAGTCACCATGACAACACTGTATCACACACTAGTCACCATGACAACACTGTATCACACACTAGTCACCATGACAACACTGATGTTGAACACACTAGTCACCATGACAACACTGTATCACACACTAGTCACCATGACAACACTGTACCACACACTAGTCACCATGAAAACACTGCATCACACACTAGTCACCATGACAACACTGATGTGGAACACACTAGTCACCATGACAACACTGTATCACACACTAGTCACCATGACAACACTGTATCACACACTAGTCACCATGACAACACTGATGTGGAACACACTAGTCACCATGACAACACTGATGTGGAACACACTAGTCACCATGACAACACTGATGTGGAACACACTAGTCACCATGACAACACTGTATCACACACTAGTCACCATGACAACACTGATGTGGAACACACTAGTCACCATGACAACACTGTATCACACACTAGTCACCATGACAACACTGATGTGGAACACACTAGTCACCATGACAACACTGTATCACACACTAGTCACCATGACAACACTGTATCACACACTAGTCACCATGACAACACTGATGTGGAACACACTAGTCACCATGACAACACTGTATCACACACTAGTCACCATGACAACACTGATGTGGAACACACTAGTCACCATGACAACACTGTATCACACACTAGTCACCATGACAACACTGATGTGGAACACACTAGTCACCATGACAACACTGTATCACACACTAGTTACCATGACAACACTGATGTGGAACACACTAGTCACCATAACAACACTGTATCACACACTAGTTACCATGACAACACTGATGTGGAACACACTAGTCACCATAACAACACTGTATCACACACTAGTCACCATGACAACACTGTATCACACACTAGTCACCATGACAACACTGTATCACACACACTAGTCACCATGACAACACTGATGTGGAACACACTAGTCACCATGACAACACTGTATCACACACTAGTCACCATGACAACACTGTATCACACACTAGTCACCATGACAACACTGATGTGTCAGTCACTCTGTGTGTGATCATGGATGAAGTGTCTCCTCTGCTGCAGTGTCTGCTCCTCCACCTTCATCATCATCATCACCTCCTCCCTCCTCTGTCTGTCTGCCCCCTCCCTCCAGTGAGGCGACAAAGAGAGGGAGCAGCGCTGCTGTGAAGGAGGCTGCAGAGAGGAAGAGGAGGACGAGGAAGAGGAGGACGAGGAGCGCCGCTGCTTTAGTACGTTCTGTTCTCTTCTCCATGTTTCTCCTCTGCATCTCTTCATCTCCTCATCTCCTCATCTCCTCCTCTTCTCTTCTCCTCGTCTCCTCATCTCTTCATCTCCTCATCTCCTCCTCTTCTCTTCTCCTCGTCTCCTCATCTCTTCATCTTCTCATCTCCTCATCTTCTCTTCTCCTCGTCTCCTCATCTCTTCATCTCCTCATCTCCTCCTCTTCTCTTCTCCTCGTCTCCTCATCTCTTCATCTCCTCATCTCCTCCTCTTCTCTTCTCCTCGTCTCCTCATCTCTTCATCTCCTCATCTCCTCCTCTTCTCTTCTCCTCGTCTCCTCATCTCTTCATCTCCTACTTCGTCTGCTCCTCATCTCTTCATCTCCTCCTTCATCTTCTCCTCGTCTCTTCATCTCCTCATCTCCTCCTCTCTTCTCCTCGTCTCCTCATCTCTTCATCTCCTCCTTCATCTGCTCCTCATCTCTTCATCTCCTCCTTCGTCTGCTCCTCATCTCTTCATCTCCTCCTTCGTCTGCTCCTCATCTCTTCACCTCCTCCTTCGTCTGCTCCTCATCTCTTCATCTCCTCCTTCATCTGCTCCTCATCTCTTCATCTCTTCTTCTCCTCCTTCTCTCCTCATCTCTTCGTCTCCTCATAAATTGACGTCTGGTTTCAGCTGTGACCTCACAACACCTCATCGTACGTGTGTGTGTGTGTGTGTGTGAGTGTGTGAGTGTGTGTGTGTGTGTGTGTGTGTGTGTGAGTGTATGTGTGTGTGTGTGTGTGTTTGTAGTGGTTGCTGGTGAAGATCCACATGTTGCTTTACATCTGCTTCTTCATGACACAGTTGTGTAGAACAGTTGTGTAGTACAGTTGTGTAGTATAGTTGTGTAGAACAGTTGTGTAGTACAGTTGTGTAGAACAGTTGTGTAGTATAGTTGTGTAGAACAGTTGTGTAGTACAGTTGTGTAGAACAGTTGTGTAGAACAGTTGTGTAGAACAGTTGTGTAGTACAGTTGTGTAGAACAGTTGTGTAGAACAGTTGTGTAGAACAGTTGTGTAGTACAGTTGTGTAGAACAGTTGTGTAGAACAGTTATGTAGAACAGTTGTGTAGTACAGTTGTGTAGAACAGTTGTGTAGAACAGTTGTGTAGAACAATTGTGTAGTATAGTTGTGTAGAACAGTTGTGTAGAACAGTTGTGTAGAACAATTGTGTAGTATAGTTGTGTAGAACAGTTGTGTAGAACAGTTGTGTAGAACAGTTGTGTAGTATAGTTGTGTAGAACAGTTGTGTAGAACAGTTGTGTAGAACAGTTGTGTAGAACAATTGTGTAGAACAGTTGTGTAGAACAATTGTGTAGTATAGTTGTGTAGAACAGTTGTGTAGAACAGTTGTGTAGAACAGTTGTGTAGTACAGTTGTGTAGAACAGTTGTGTAGTATAGTTGTGTAGAACAGTTGTGTAGTACAGTAGTGTAGTACAGTTGTGTAGAACAGTTGTGTAGTATAGTTGTGTAGAACAGTTGTGTAGTACAGTTGTGTAGAACAGTTGTGTAGTATAGTTGTGTAGAACAGTTGTGTAGTACAGTTGTGTAGTACAGTTGTGTAGAACAGTTGTGTAGTATAGTTGTGTAGAACAGTTGTGTAGTACAGTTGTGTAGAACAGTTGTGTAGAACAGTTGTGTAGAACAGTTGTGTAGAACAGTTGTGTAGTACAGTTGTGTAGAACAGTTGTGTAGAACAGTTGTGTAGAACAGTTGTGTAGTACAGTTGTGTAGAACAGTTGTGTAGAACAGTTGTGTAGTACAGTTGTGTAGAACAGTTGTGTAGAACAGTTGTGTAGAACAGTTGTGTAGTACAGTTGTGTAGAACAGTTGTGTAGAACAGTTATGTAGAACAGTTGTGTAGAACAGTTGTGTAGAACAGTTGTGTAGAACAATTGTGTAGTATAGTTGTGTAGAACAGTTGTGTAGAACAGTTGTGTAGAACAATTGTGTAGTATAGTTGTGTAGAACAGTTGTGTAGAACAGTTGTGTAGAACAGTTGTGTAGTATAGTTGTGTAGAACAGTTGTGTAGAACAGTTGTGTAGAACAGTTGTGTAGTACAGTTGTGTAGAACAGTTGTGTAGAACAGTTGTGTAGTATAGTTGTGTAGAACAGTTGTGTAGTACAGTTGTGTAGAACAGTTGTGTAGAACAGTTGTGTAGAACAGTTGTGTAGTATAGTTGTGTAGAACAGTTGTGTAGAACAGTTGTGTAGTACAGTTGTGTAGAACAGTTGTGTAGTACAGTTGTGTAGTATAGTTGTGTAGAACAGTTGTGTAGTACAGTTGTGTAGAACAGTTGTGTAGAACAGTTGTATAGAACAGTTGTGTAGAACAGTTGTGTAGAACAATTGTGTAGTATAGTTGTGTAGAACAGTTGTGTAGAACAGTTGTGTAGAACAATTGTGTAGTATAGTTGTGTAGAACAGTTGTGTAGAACAGTTGTGTAGAACAGTTGTGTAGTATAGTTGTGTAGAACAGTTGTGTAGAACAGTTGTGTAGAACAGTTGTGTAGTACAGTTGTGTAGAACAGTTGTGTAGAACAGTTGTGTAGAACAGTTGTGTAGTATAGTTGTGTAGAACAGTTGTGTAGTACAGTTGTGTAGAACAGTTGTGTAGAACAGTTGTGTAGTACAGTTGTGTAGAACAGTTGTGTAGAACAGTTGTGTAGTATAGTTGTGTAGAACAGTTGTGTAGTACAGTTGTGTAGAACAGTTGTGTAGAACAGTTGTGTAGAACAGTTGTGTAGTATAGTTGTGTAGAACAGTTGTGTAGAACAGTTGTGTAGTACAGTTGTGTAGAACAGTTGTGTAGAACAGTTGTGTAGTATAGTTGTGTAGAACAGTTGTGTAGAACAGTTGTGTAGAACAGTTGTGTAGAACAGTTGTGTAGAACAGTTGTGTAGTATAGTTGTGTAGAACAGTTGTGTAGAACAGTTGTGTAGTATAGTTGTGTAGAACAGTTGTGTAGAACAGTTGTGTAGTATAGTTGTGTAGTATAGTTGTGTAGAACAGTTGTGTAGTACAGTTGTGTAGAACAGTTGTGTAGTACAGTTGTGTAGAACAGTTGTGTAGTACAGTTGTGTAGTACAGTTGTGTAGTACAGTTGTGTAGTACAATTGTGTAGAACAGTTGTGTAGTACAGTTGTGTAGAACAGCTGTGTAGTACAGTTGTGTAGAACAGTCGTGTAGTACAGTTGTGTAGTACAGTTGTGTAGAACAGTTGTGTAGTACAGTTGTGTAGTACAGTTGTGTAGAACAGTTGTGTAGTACAGTTGTGTAGAACAGTTGTGTAGTACAGTTGTGTAGTACAGTTGTGTAGAACAGTTGTGTAGTACAGTTGTGTAGTACAGTTGTGTAGAACAGTTGTGTAGTACAGTTGTGTAGAACAGTTGTGTAGTACAGTTGTGTAGAACAGTTGTGTAGTACAGTTGTGTAGTACAGTTGTGTAGAACAGTTGTGTAGTACAGTTGTGTAGAACAGTTGTGTAGTACAGTTGTGTAGAACAGTTGTGTAGTACAGTTGTGTAGTACAGTTGTGTAGAACAGTTGTGTAGTACAGTTGTGTAGTACAGTTGTGTAGAACAGTTGTGTAGAACAGTTGTGTAGTATAGTTGTGTAGTACAGTTTTGTAGTACAGTTGTGTAGAACAGTTGTGTAGTACAGTTGTGTAGTACAGTTGTGTAGAACAGTTGTGTAGTATAGTTGTGTAGAACAGTTGTGTAGTACAGTTGTGTAGAACAGTTGTGTAGTACAGTTGTGTAGTACAGTTGTGTAGTACAGTTGTGTAGAACAGTTGTGTAGTACAGTTGTGTAGTACAGTTGTGTAGAACAGTTGTGTAGAACAGTTGTGTAGTACAGTTGTGTAGTACAGTTGTGTAGTACAGTTGTGTAGAACAGTTGTGTAGTACAGTTGTGTAGAACAGTTGTGTAGTACAGTTGTGTAGAACAGTTGTGTAGTACAGTTGTGTAGTACAGTTGTGTAGAACAGTTGTGTAGTACAGTTGTGTAGAACAGTTGTGTAGTACAGTTGTGTAGTATAGTTGTGTAGAACAGTTGTGTAGAACAGTTGTGTAGAACAGTTGTGTAGTACAGTTGTGTAGTACAGTTGTGTAGAACAGTTGTGTAGTACAGTTGTGTAGAACAGTTGTGTAGTACAGTTGTGTAGAACAGTTGTGTAGAACAGTTGTGTAGTACAGTTGTGTAGTACAGTTGTGTAGAACAGTTGTGTAGTACAGTTGTGTAGAACAGTTGTGTAGTACAGTTGTGTAGAACAGTTGTGTAGTACAGTTGTGCAGAACAGTTGTGTAGTACAGTTGTGTAGAACAGTTGTGTAGTACAGTTGTGTAGAACAGTTGTGTAGTACAGTTGTGTAGAACAGTTGTGTAGTACAGTTGTGTAGAACAGTTGTGTAGAACAGTTGTGTAGAACAGTTGTGTAGAACAGTTGTGTAGAACAGTTGTGTAGAACAGTTGTGTAGTACAGTTGTGTAGAACAGTTGTGTAGTACAGTTGTGTAGTATAGTTGTGTAGAACAGTTGTGTAGTACAGTTGTGTAGTATAGTTGTGTAGAACAGTTGTGTTTTCATATCTTCAGCCTGAGAACGAGTTCAAACGAGGACAAGAATTTACATTTAGATTAAAAACCAGGAGGACGAGACAAGAGTATCCAGAGAATACACAGAACAATGGAACACTGCAGTACACAGAGCACTAGAATACTCAGAGCATTAGAGTACACCGAGCATAAGAGTACACAGAGTAGTAGAGTACACAGAGTAGTAGAGTACACAGAGCATCAGAGTACACAGAGCATAAGAGTACACAGAGCATAAGAGTACACAGAACATAGGAGTACATAGAGTAGTAGAGTACACAGAGCATAAGAGTACACAGAGTAGTATAGTACACAGAGCATAAGAGTACACAGAGCATAAGAGTACACAGAGCATCACAGTACACAGAGTAGTATAGTACATAGAGCATAAGAGTACACAGAGCATAAGAGTACACAGAGCATCAGAGTACACAGAGCATCACAGTACACAGAGTAGTATAGTACACAGAGCATAAGAGTACACAGAGCATAAGAGTACACAGAGCATCACAGTACACAGAGCAGTATAGTACACAGAGCATAAGAGTACACAGAGCATAAGAGTACACAGAACATAGGAGTACATAGAGTAGTAGAGTACACAGAGCATCAGAGTACACAGAGCATCACAGTACACAGAGTAGTATAGTACACAGAGCATAAGAGTACACAGAGCATAAGAGTACACAGAACATAGGAGTACATAGAGTAGTAGAGTACACAGAGCATAAGAGTACACAGAGCATAAGAGTACACAGAGCATAAGTGTACACAGAGTAGTAGAGTACACAGAGCATCAGAGTACACAGAGCATCACAGTACACAGAGTAGTATAGTACATAGAGCATAAGAGTACACAGAGCATAAGAGTACACAGAGCATCAGAGTACACAGAGCATCACAGTACACAGAGTAGTATAGTACACAGAGCATAAGAGTACACAGAGCATAAGAGTACACAGAGTAGTAGAGTACACAGAGCATAAGAGTACACAGAGTAGTAGAGTACACAGAGCATAAGAGTACACAGAGTAGTAGAGTACACAGAACATAAGAGTACACAGAGCATAAGAGTACACAGAGCATAAGAGTACACAGAGTAGTAGAGTACACAGAACATAAGAGTACACAGAGCATAAGAGTACACAGAGCATAAGAGTACACAGAGTAGTAGAGTACACAGAGCATAAGAGTACACAGAGCATAAGAGTACACAGAGTAGTAGAGTACACAGAGCATAAGAGTACACAGAGCATAAGAGTACACAGAGCATAAGAGTACACAGAGCATAAGAGTACACAGAGTAGTAGAGTACACAGAGCATAAGAGTACACAGAGCATAAGAGTACACAGAGCATAAGAGTACACAGAGCATAAGAGTACACAGAGCATAAGAGTACACAGAGTAGTAGAGTACACAGAGCATAAGAGTACACAGAGCATAAGAGTACACAGAGCATAAGAGTACACAGAGCATAAGAGTACACAGAGTGCCAGAGTTTGACTGGCGTGTGTCTGTGTTGAAGGTCATGACCTGGAGGGAGTGACGTCCTACTCTTGACCTGTGACCTCTGAGTACCCGGAGCTGCTCACCTGTGGGTCAGATGGAGGCGATGACTGACAAGAGGCACCGAACTCGATCACGAGGTGCGACAGGTGAGGCTGAGGAGGAAGTTGATGTTCAAGTCTCTCACCTGGATGTTTGTGTGACGCAGGTGTGGAGGTGACGACCCTTGAACCCTTCAGGTATGAACACATGAACTTATGAACTTATGAACACATGAACTTATGAACACATGAACGTATGAACACATGAACTCAAGAACACATGAACTTATGAACACATGAACATATGAACATATGAACATATGAACACATGAACTTATGAACACATGAACTTATGAACACATGAACTTATGAACACATTAACTTATGAACTTATGAACACATGAACGTATGAACACATGAACATATGAACTTATGAACACATGAACTTATGAACACATGAACTTATGAACTTATGAACACATGAACTTATGAACACATGAACTTATGAACACATGAACATATGAACACATGAACTTATGAACATATGAACACATGAACTTATGAACACATTAACTTATGAACACATGAACGTATGAACACATGAACTTATGAACACATTAACTTATGAACGCATGAACTTATGAACACATGAACGTATGAAGACATGAACTCAAGAACACATGAACTTATGAACATGTGAACGTATGAACATGAACTTATGAACACATGAACTTATGAAGACATGAACTCAAGAACACAAGAACTTATGAACATGTGAACGTATGAACGTATGAACGTATGAACACATGAACTTATGAAGACATGAACTCAAAAACACAAGAAATTATGAACATGTGAACTCAAGAACACATGAACTTATGAAGACATGAACTCAAGAACACATGAACTTATGAAGACATGAACTCAAGAACACATGAACTTATGAACATGTGAACGTATGAACATGAACTTATGAACACATGAACTTATGAAGACATGAACTCAAGAACACAAGAACTTATGAACATGTGAACGTATGAACGTATGAACGTATGAACACATGAACTTATGAAGACATGAACTCAAAAACACAAGAACTTATGAACATGTGAACTCAAGAACACATGAACTTATGAAGACATGAACTCAAGAACACATGAACTTATGAACACATGAAGACATGAACTCAAGAACACATGAACTTATGAACATGTGAACGTATGAACATGAACTTATGAACACATGAACTCAAGAACACATGAACTTATGAACATGTGAACGTATGAACATGAACTTATGAACACATGAACTCAAGAACACATGAACTTATGAAGACATGAACTCAAGAACACATGAACTTATGAAGACATGAACTCAAGAACACATGAACTTATGAACACATGAACTCAAGAACACATGAACTTATGAACACATGAACTCAAGAACACATGAACTTATGAACACATGAACTCAAGAACACATGAACTTATGAACACATGAACTCAAGAACACATGAACTTATGAACATGTGAACGTATGAACATGAACTTATGAACACATGAACTCAAGAACACATGAACTTATGAACATGTGAACGTATAAACATGAACTTATGAACACATGAACTCAAGAACACATGAACTTATGAAGACATGAACTCAAGAACACATGAACTTATGAAGACATGAACTCAAGAACACATGAACTTACGAACACATGAACTCAAGAACACATGAACTTATGAACATGTGAACGTATGAACATGAACTTATGAACACATGAACTTATGAAGACATGAACTTATGAAGACATGAACTCAAGAACACATGAACTTATGAACATGTGAACGTATGAACATGAACTTATGAACACATGAACTTATGAAGACATGAACTCAAGAACACAAGAACTTATGAACATGTGAACGTATGAACGTATGAACGTATGAACGTATGAACACATGAACTTATGAAGACATGAACTCAAAAACACAAGAACTTATGAACATGTGAACTCAAGAACACATGAACTTATGAAGACATGAACTCAAGAACACATGAACTTATGAAGACATGAACTCAAGAACACATGAACTTATGAACACATGAAGACATGAACTCAAGAACACATGAACTTATGAACATGTGAACGTATGAACATGAACTTATGAACACATGAACTCAAGAACACATGAACTTATGAACATGTGAACGTATGAACATGAACTTATGAACACATGAACTCAAGAACACATGAACTTATGAAGACATGAACTCAAGAACACATGAACTTATGAAGACATGAACTCAAGAACACATGAACTTATGAACACATGAACTCAAGAACACATGAACTTATGAACACATGAACTCAAGAACACATGAACTTATGAACACATGAACTCAAGAACACATGAACTTATGAACATGTGAACGTATGAACATGAACTTATGAACACATGAACTTATGAAGACATGAACTTATGAAGACATGAACTCAAGAACACATGAACTTATGAACATGTGAACGTATGAACATGAACTTATGAACACATGAACTTATGAAGACATGAACTCAAGAACACATGAACTTATGAACATGTGAACGTATGAACATGAACTTATGAACACATGAACTTATGAACATGTGAACGTATGAACATGAACTTATGAACACATGAACTTATGAAGACATGAACTCAAGAACACAAGAACTTATGAACATGTGAACGTATTAACACATGAACTTATGAACATATGAACACATGAATTTATGAATGTATGAACTCAAGACTGAAGAACACACAAACTTATGAACACATGAACTAATGAACACATGGACTTATGAAGACATGAACCTATGAAGACATGAACTTATGAACATGTGAATGTATGAACACATGAACTTATGAACACATGAACTTATGAACACACGAACTTATGAACATGTGAACGTATGAACACATGAACACATGAACTCAAGAACACATGAACTTATGAACATGTGAACGTATTAACACATGAACTTATGAACTTATGAACATATGAACACATGAATTTATGAATGTATGAACTCAAGACTGAAGAACACACAAACTTATGAACACATGAACTAATGAACACATGGACTTATGAAGACATGAACCTATGAAGACATGAACTTATGAACATGGTAATGTATGAACACATGAACTTATGAAGACATGAACCTATGAAGACATGAACTTATGAACATGTGAATGTATGAACACATGAACTTATGAACACATGAACTTATGAACACATGAACTTATGAACATGTGAACGTATGAAGACATGAACTTTTGAAGTCATTTACACATGAACTAAATAACACATGAACTTATGAACATGTGAACTAATGAAGACATGAACATATGAAGACATGAGCTCATTACAAAACAAACTCATGAACACATGAACATATGAACATATGAACACATGAACTCATTAAAAATCAAACTCATTAACACATGAACTTATGAAGACATGAACTTATGAAGACATGCACTTATGAAGACATGAAGACATGAACTTATTAACAGATGAACTCATGAAGACATGAACACATGAACTTATGAACACATGAACTCATGAAGACATGAACTTATTAACAGATGAACTCATGAACACATGAACACATGAACTTATGAAGACATGAACTTATGAAGACATGAAGACATGAACTTATTAACAGATGAACTCATGAAGACATGAACACATGAACTTATGAACACATGAACTCATGAAGACATGAACTTATTAACAGATGAACTCATGAAGACATGAACACATGAACTTATGAACACATGAACTCATGAAGACATGAACTTATTAACAGATGAACTCATGAAGACATGAACACATGAACTTATGAACACATGAACTCATGAAGACATAAACTTATTAACAGATGAACTCATGAAGACATGAACATATGAACTTATGAAGACATGAACTCATGAAGACATGAACACATTAATTTATTAACAGATTAACTCATGAATACATGAACTCATGAAGACATGAACTCATGAAGACATGAACACATTAATTTATTAACAGATGAACTCATGAAGACATGAACTCATGAAGACATGAACAGATGAACTTATGAAGACATGAACTCATGAAGACATGAACACATGAACTTATTAACAGATGAACTCATAAAGACATGAACATATGAACTTATGAAGACATGAACTCATGAAGACATGAACACATGAACTTATTAACAGATGAACTCATAAAGACATGAACATATGAACTTATGAAGACATGAACTCATGAAGACATGAACACATGAACTTATTAACAGATGAACTCATAAAGACATGAACATATGAACTTATGAAGACATGAACTCATGAAGACATGAACACATGAACTTATTAACAGATGAACTCATAAAGACATGAACATATGAACTTATGAAGACATGAACTCATGAAGACATTAACACATTAACTTATTAACAGATGAACTCATGAAGACATGAACTCATGAAGACATGAACACATGAACTTATTAACAGATGAACTCATGAAGACATGAACTCATGAAGACATGAACACATTAACTTATTAACAGATGAACTCATGAAGACATGAACTCATAAAGACATGAACATATGAACTTATGAAGACATGAACATATGAACATATGAACTTATGAAGACATGAACATATGAACTTATGAAGACATGAACATATGAACATATGAACTTATGAAGACATGAACTCATTAAAACACAAACTCATGAACACATGAACTTATGGACACATTAACTTGTGAACATATGAACTCGTTAACACATGAAGACATGAAGACATGAACTTATGAAGACATGAAGACATGAATGTTCATCCAGTCATCGAGTGACTCAAGTGAAGAAACTCTTCAACTCTAGCTGCCCGACACCAGGCTGTGATGGAGGAGGACATGTGAGCGGGAAGTACGCACGACACCGCAGGTCTGTGTGTGTCTGTCTTTGTTTGTGTGTCGGTGTGTGTTTGTGTGTGTGTATATGTTTGTTTGTCTATGTTTGTTTGTGTGTTTGTTTGTTTGTCTATGTTTGTTTGTGTGTCTGTGTGTGTCTATGTTTGTTTGTGTGTCTGTGTGTGTGTCTGTGTGTGTCGGTGTGAGTTTGTGTTTGTGTGTCTATGTTTGTTTGTCTATGTTTGTTTCTGTGTGTGTCTATGTTTGTTTATGTGTCTGTGTGTGTCTGTGTGTGTGTGTGAGTTTGTGTGTTTGTCTATGTTTGTTTGTGTGTTTGTCTATGTTTGTTTGTGTGCGTGTGTGGGTCGGTGTGTGTTTGTGTGTGTGTGAGTTTGTGTGTTTGTCTATGTTTGTTTGTGTGTTTGTCTATGTTTGTTTGTGTGTGTGTGTGGGAGTTTGTTTGTCTATGTTTGTTTGTGTGTCTGTGTGTGTCGGTGTGTGTTTGTGTGTCGGTGTGTGTTTGTGTGTGTGTCTATGTTTGTTTGTGTGTTTGTCTATGTTTGTTTGTGTGTGTGTGTGGGAGTTTGTTTGTCTATGTTTGTTTGTGTGTCTGTGTGTGTTTGTGTGTCGGTGTGTGTTTGTGTGTGTGTCTATGTTTGTTTGTGTGTTTGTCTATGTTTGTTTGTGTGTCTGTGTGTGTGTGTGTGTGAGTTTGTGTGTTTGTCTATGTTTGTTTGTGTGTCTGTGTGTGTCTGTGTGTGTGTGTGTGTGAGTGTGTGTGTTTGTCTATGTTTGTTTGGGTGTTTGTCTATGTTTGTTTGTGTGTGTGTGTGTAAGTTTGTGTGTTTGTCTATGTTTGTTTGTGTGTTTGTCTATGTTTGTTTGTGTGTGTGTGTGGGAGTTTGTTTGTTTGTCTATGTTTGTTTGTGTGTCGGTGTGTGTTTGTCTGTGTGTCTATGTTTGTTTGTGTGTTTGTCTATGTTTGTTTGTGTGTGTGTGTGGGAGTGTGTTGAAGTTTGTTTGTTTGTCTATGTTTGTCTATGTTTGTCTATGTTTGTTTGTGTGTGTTTGTGTGTGTTTGTGTGTGTGTGAGTTTGTGTGTTTGTCTATGTTTGTTTGTGTGTGTGTGTGGGAGTGTGTTGAAGTTTGTTTGTTTGTCTATGTTTGTCTATGTTTGTTTGTGTGTGTGGTATTGAGTTAAACATTGTGTGTCAGCGCTGGCGACTGAGGTTGTGGTCACTTGTGTGTCTGCAGTGTGTATGGTTGTCCTCTGGCCAGGAAGAGGAGGACGGAGGAGAAACAGCCTCACGAGTCGTCCGTCAAGAGGAGGAGCTTCATGTCTCTGTTCCTCAGCCAGGAGGGCGAGGAGGACAGCGAAGACTCCTGCTGCCACTATGACTCCACGAGTGGGAGGGAGGAGGAGAGGAGGAGCAGGGGAGTCATGCAGGAGGAGTGCTCTGACGAGGAGCAGAGGAGCAGAGGAGTCATGCAGGAGAAGCTGAAGGGACGACAGGAGGAGGAAGACGATGGTGATGATGAGGAGGAGCAGGAAGACGAAGAGGAGGAAGAAGAACGAGCCTCACAAGGTGAGTCAGACTCAGCGTTGACTTGTGTTGACGAGTTAAACATCATAACTAGTTAAACATCATAACTAGTTAAGCATCATGACGAGTTAAACATCATAACTAGTTAAGCATCAGGACGAGTTAAACATCATAACTAGTTAAGCATCATAACTAGTTAAACATCATGACGAGTTAAACATCATAACTAGTTAAGCATCATGACGAGTTAAACATCATAACTAGTCAAACATCATGACGAGTTAAGCATCATAACTAGTTAAGCATCATGACGAGTTAAACATCATAACTAGTCAAACATCATGACGAGTTAAACATCATAACTAGTTAAGCATCATGACGAGTGAAACATCATCACTAGTTAAGCATCATGACGAGTTAAACATCATAACGAGTTAAGCATCATGACGAGTTAAACATCATAACTAGTCAAACATCATGACGAGTTAAACATCATAACTAGTTAAACATCATGACGAGTTAAGCATCATAACTAGTTAAGCATCAGGACGAGTTAAACATCATCATAACTAGTTAAACATCATGACGAGTTAAACATCATGACGAGTTAAGAATCATAACTAGTTAAGCATCATGACGAGTTAAACATCATAACTAGTCAAACATCATGACGAGTTAAACATCATAACGAGTTAAGCATCATGACGAGTTAAGCATCATAACTAGTCAAACATCATGACGAGTTAAACATCATAACGAGTTAAGCATCATGACGAGTTAAGAATCATAACTAGTCAAACATCATGACGAGTTAAACATCATAACGAGTTAAGCATCATGACGAGTTAAGCATCATAACTAGTTAAGCATCATGACGAGTTAAACATCATAACTAGTTAAGCATCATGACGAGTTAGGCATCATAACTAGTCAAACATCATGACGAGTTAAACATCATAACTAGTCAAACATCATGACGAGTTAAACATCATAACTAGTTAAGCATCATGACGAGTTAAACATCATAACTAGTTAAGCATCATGACGAGTTAAACATCAGGACGAGTTAAGAATCATAACTAGTCAAACATCATGACGAGTTAAACATCATAACTAGTTAAGCATCATGACGAGTTAAACATCAGGACGAGTTAAGAATCATAACTAGTCAAACATCATGACGAGTTAAGCATCAGGACGAGTTAAGAATCATAACTAGTTAAGCATCATGACGAGTTAAGCATCATGACGAGTTAAGCATCATAACTAGTCAAACATCATGACGAGTTAAACATCATGACGAGTTAAGAATCATAAAGAGTTAAGCATCAGGACGAGTTAAGAATCATAACTAGTCAAACATCATGACGAGTTAAACATCATGACGAGTTAAACATCATGACGAGTTAAGAATCATAAAGAGTTAAGCATCAGGACGAGTTAAGCATCATAACTAGTCAAACATGACGAGTTAAACATCATAACGAGTTAAACATCATGACGAGTTAAACATCTTGACGAGTCAAACATCATGACGAGTTAAACATCATGACGAGTTAAGAATCATAACGAGTTAAGCATCATGACGAGTTAAACATCATAACTAGTCAAACATCTTGACGAGTTAAACATCTTGACGAGTCAAACATCATGACGAGTTAAACATCTTGACGAGTCAAACATCATGACGAGTTAAACATCATAACTAGTCAAACATCATGACGAGTTAAACATCTTGACGAGTCAAACATCATGACGAGTTAAACATCTTGACGAGTCAAACATCAGGACGAGTTAAGCATCATAACGAGTTAAGCATCAGGACGAGTTAAGAATCATAACTAGTTAAGCATCATGACGAGTTAAACATCATAACTAGTCAAACATCTTGACGAGTTAAACATCTTGACGAGTCAAACATCATGACGAGTTAAACATCATAACTAGTCAAACATCATGACGAGTTAAACATCTTGACGAGTCAAACATCATGACGAGTTAAACATCTTGACGAGTCAAACATCAGGACGAGTTAAGCATCATAACGAGTTAAGCATCAGGACGAGTTAAGAATCATAACGAGTCAAACATCATGACGAGTTAAACATCATGACGGGTTAAACATCTTGACGAGTTAAACATCTTGACGAGTTAAACATCTTGACGAGTTAAACATCTTGACGAGTTAAACATCTTGACAAGTTAAACATCATAACTAGTCAAACATCATGACGAGTTAAACATCTTGACGAGTCAAACATCATGACGAGTTAAACATCTTGACGAGTTAAACATCATGACGAGTCAAACATCTTGACGAGTTAAACATCTTGACGAGTTAAACATCTTGACGAGTTAAACATCTTGACGAGTTAAACATCTTGACGAGTTAAACATCTTGACGAGTTAAACATCTTGACGAGTTAAACATCTTGACGAGTTAAACATCTTGACAAGTCAAACATCATGACGAGTTAAACATCTTGACGAGTTAAACATCTTGACGAGTTAAACATCTTGACGAGTTAAACATCTTGACGAGTTAAACATCTTGACGAGTTAAACATCTTGACGAGTTAAACATCATGACGAGTTAAACATCTTGACGAGTCAAACATCATGACGAGTTAAACATCATAACTAGTCAAACATCATGACGAGTTAAACATCTTGACGAGTCAAACATCATGACGAGTTAAACATCTTGACGAGTCAAACATCAGGACGAGTTAAGCATCATAACGAGTTAAGCATCAGGACGAGTTAAGAATCATAACTAGTTAAGCATCATGACGAGTTAAACATCATAACTAGTCAAACATCTTGACGAGTTAAACATCTTGACGAGTCAAACATCATGACGAGTTAAACATCATAACTAGTCAAACATCATGACGAGTTAAACATCTTGACGAGTCAAACATCATGACGAGTTAAACATCTTGACGAGTCAAACATCAGGACGAGTTAAGCATCATAACGAGTTAAGCATCAGGACGAGTTAAGAATCATAACGAGTCAAACATCATGACGAGTTAAACATCATGACGGGTTAAACATCTTGACGAGTTAAACATCTTGACGAGTTAAACATCTTGACGAGTTAAACATCTTGACGAGTTAAACATCTTGACAAGTTAAACATCATAACTAGTCAAACATCATGACGAGTTAAACATCTTGACGAGTCAAACATCATGACGAGTTAAACATCTTGACGAGTTAAACATCATGACGAGTCAAACATCTTGACGAGTTAAACATCTTGACGAGTTAAACATCTTGACGAGTTAAACATCTTGACGAGTTAAACATCTTGACGAGTTAAACATCTTGACGAGTTAAACATCTTGACGAGTTAAACATCTTGACGAGTTAAACATCTTGACGAGTTAAACATCTTGGCGAGTTAAACATCATAACTAGTCAAACATCATGACGAGTTAAACATCTTGACGAGTCAAACATCATGACGAGTTAAACATCTTGACGAGTCAAACATCAGGACGAGTTAAGCATCATAACGAGTTAAGCATCATGACGAGTTAAACATCATAACTAGTCAAACATCATGACGAGTTAAACATCATAACTAGTCAAACATCATGACGAGTTAAGCATCATGACAAGTTAAGAATCATAACTAGTCAAACATCATGACGAGTTAAACATCAGGACGAGTTAAGAATCATAACTAGTCAAACATCATGACGAGTTAAACATCATGACGAGTTAAGCATCATGACGAGTTAAGGATCATAACTAGTCAAACATCATGACGAGTTAAACATCAGGACGAGTTAAGCATCATAACTAGTCAAACATGACGAGTTAAACATCAGGACGAGTTAAGCATCATAACTAGTTAAGCATCATAACTAGTTAAGCATCATGATGAGTTAAGCATCATAACTAGTCAAACATGACGAGTTAAACATCAGGACGAGTTAAGCATCATAACTAGTTAAGCATCATAACTAGTTAAGCATCATGACGAGTTAAGAATCATAACTAGTCAAACATCAGGACGAGTTAAGCATCAGGACGAGTTAAGAATCAGGACGAGTTAAGAATCATGACGAGTTAAACATCATAAGTAGTCAAACATCATGACGAGTTAAACATCATAAGTAGTCAAACATCATGACGAGTTAAACATCATAACTAGTCAAACATCATGACGAGTTAAGAATCATAACTAGTCAAACATCATGACGAGTTAAACATCATAACTAGTCAAACATCATGACGAGTTAAGAATCATAACTAGTCAAACATCATGACGAGTTAAACATCTTGACGAGTTAAACATCATGACGAGTTAAGCATCATGACGAGTTAAACATCATAAGTAGTCAAACATCATGACGAGTTAAACATCATAAGTAGTCAAACATCATGACGAGTTAAACATCATAACTAGTCAAACATCATGACGAGTTAAGAATCATAACTAGTCAAACATCATGACGAGTTAAACATCATAACTAGTCAAACATCATGACGAGTTAAGAATCATAACTAGTCAAACATCATGACGAGTTAAACATCTTGACGAGTTAAGCATCATGACGAGTTAAGAATCATGACGAGTTAAACATCATAAGTAGTCAAACATCATGACGAGTTAAACATCATAACTAGTCAAACATCTTGACGAGTTAAACATCCAGACGAGTCAAACATCTTGACGAGTTAAACAACATGATGAGTTAAACATCTTGACGAGTTAAACATCTTGACGAGTTAAACGTCTTGAAGAGTTAATTGTTTCCTGACTTCATTGGTTTGACTCCCAGATACGTCGGTCTACAAACCAGCCTCCAAGTCAGTCCACAGAGACGACAACAACAACAGCTACAACATCGTCGGACATTCTGACGACTACGAGAATTACGATGAACTGGTTGCCAAGTCTTTGCTGAACCTCGGCAAGATAGCCGAGGACGCCGCGTACCAGGCAACGACAGAGTCTGAGGTCAATAGCAACTCGTCCAACAGCTGCGATGAAGACGATGAAGATTGTATCCAGCAGGGAAACAGGAAGGGCTCATTGAGTGTGGACCTGGACAGTGACGTGGTAAGAGAGACTGTGGACTCCCTCAAGCTTCTTGCTCAGGGACATGGTACCCTACTGGCAGAGAACGGGTACCCGGTGGACGCTGTGGTGGAGGACGAGGTCACAAAGAAAGAGGGAACTGGCGAAGGGGTCGGAGGACAGGAGGAAGATAGCGAGGACGAGGTCTGTCTCAGCAGTCTGGAGTGTCTAAGAAATCAGTGCTATGACCTTGCTCAAAAACTGGACACAGCATCACCAGACGACAAGGGCAACGAGGTTCAGCACCTGAGCAGGTGAGCAGGTCACGTGACATAATCGCACAACTACACACTGTTGTTGTCTCTCACGTGAAAGGTTTGACGTTACGGATGACTCCCGCTGCCCCTCGGACATGATGACATTACTGAAGGGGGACCAGCGCTCAAGTCCGGGGTCCCGCAGCTTCACCCAGGGGGACGAGGACACAACGTCTGTGGCCTCGGACCGGTCCGACGAGACCTACGACATGTCAAAGGGGAACCTGACCCTACTGGAGAAGGCCATTGCTCTGGAGTCCCAGCGGGCCAAAGTCCTGAGAGACCACCTGGACCTGGAGAATAAGCCCAAGAGGCGAGACCATCATCATCATCATCATCACCATCATCATCAGCGCAGCCATGGAGAGCACAGCCCAAGGACTAGCGGGGAGGAGCGCAGGTCCAGGATCCATCAGCAGAGTCTGAAGAGATCCTTCTATTCGAAAGGTAACAGATGAACTCATTGACTGAGTCAATTAGTGACTCACTGACTGAATCAATGAACCAAAAAGGCCACATTTTAGACTTAGTTTTTACTCTTGGCCTGGACATGTCTTATGTATCTGTACATGATGTCCATCTGATCATTCTCTTGTTTAACCTTCATCCCTGAACCTAAGCCTTTAAAAGTTAGGTCTCAGAGACGTGTCATCTCAGCCGATACTGCAGACAGTTTTTCTGCTACGTTTGACTCTCTTTCCTTTGATGACTGAACGTGTTTGATTCATTGTTTCACTGATCATTGTGTTGAAATACTGGATCAAGTGGCACCTGTTAAATCGAACTTTTAAATTCAGAAAAAATGATGCCCTTGGACAAATGAAGATCTCCTGAGTCTGAAGAGACTTTGTCAAAAGACTGAGCGTCTCTGGAAGTCCACTAAACTTGAGGTGCATAGACTTCACCTCAGGGATCTGATGACTTCTTACAATGAGATGGTGGAAACTGCCAGATCTGATTACATCAGGAAACTGGTAGCAGCTAATAAGAAAAACCCCAAAGTATTGTTTGACACGATTAATTCTCTCGTGTCTCCTGCTCCTCAAATCACGCCTGTCTTCTGTGAAGCAATGATTGTTGAGGTTTTTACTCAAAACATTAAATTGATCAAAGAGAAAATCTCTCCCTCTTTTTTTGGAACCCCTACTGTCTCTGAGCTCCTCTCCTCCTCTTGGTCCTCCTTCGATGCTGTATCTCTGGCTGATATTTCAGCACTAGTGAACAAGATGAAACCCTCCTCTTGCTCAGATGACGTTCTTTCTATTTTCCAAATGGATTTAAACCATTGTGGAGCCTTTGCTCAAAAAGCCAGGCTTAGACCTGACTTTCTTGCCCAAGATCTTGGAGAAGGTTGTGTCTGAGCAGCTGTTCCTGGATCAGAGCGACATCCATGAGAAGTTTCAGTCTGACTTCAACAAAAATCTACGGAGACAGCTTTACTGAAAGTGTCCAGTGACATCATGATGTTCTGGTTCTGTTGGATCTGTTGTCAGCCTTTGACACAGTTGAACCAGATCCTGCTGAGAAGACTGAGGGATGAAGACTGTCTTGGGTCTGTTTTACAATAGTTCTCATCTTACCTTTCTGTTTCAGTGTATCTGTCAATCAAATGAGGTCTGAATCATCTGTTGTGTGGAGTCCCTCAAGGTTATGTCCTGGGTCCTTTATTGTTTGTACTTGATTCCTCTGGTCGAATCATGATGTTTCTTCCACATGTTTGCTGATGACATCCAGCTCTACTGCTCTGTTGATCCAACTGAGCCCCAGAGGCTGAACTTGGTCAATTGTTGCTAGAAATCAAACAATGAGTGAAAACACTTTGAAGCTAAATGTGGACCAAACTACAATCACATGCAAATCTGCAAATCTGGACACATACATGAACACACACATGAACACACACATGAACACACATGAACACACATCAACACACATGGACACACATGGACACACATCAACACACATCAACACAACATCAACTCCGGTTCCGGTGAGCCTTTAATCTGCTGCTACGAACCTGAGCTCCTGCAATAATTGCCAAAAACAGTTGTTTTAACGACTACTTGTCTGGATATTCGGCTCACATCACTAAAGATATGTATCAAGCATCAGGATCTATGATCGTGATGCTCAGGGATCTGATGTCTTCTTACAATGAGATGGTGGAAACTGTTCGATCTGATTACATCACAAAACTGGTAGCAGCAAAGTGTTGTTTGACACAATTAATTCACTCGTGTCTCCTGCTCCTCAAATCATGTCTTCTGTGAAGCTGACAGCAATGATTGTTGAGGTTTTTACTGACAAAATTAAATTGAATGAAAGAAAATCTCTCCCCGTTTGTTTGGAACCCCTAATGTCTCTGAGCCCCTCTCCTCCTCTTGGTCTTCCTTCACTGCTGTATCTCTGGGTGATATTTCATCACTAGTGAACAAGATGAAACCATCCTCTTGCTCAGATGACGTCCTTCCTTGTAGGCTTTTTATCAAAGTATTTGATGTAATTGGCCCCTGAGTTACCAATATGGTGAACCTCTCCCTTTCCACAGGGGTTTTTCCCAATGCATTTAAACCATTGTGGAGCCTTTGCTCAAAAAGCAAGGCTTAGACCCGACTAACCTCAGTAACTTCAGGTCTATTTCTAAGCTCCCTTTCTTGTCCAAGATCTTGGAGAAGGTTGTGTCTGAGCAGCTGTTCCTGGATCAGAGCGACATCCATGAGAAGTTTCAGTCTGACTTCAACAAACATCTATGGAGACAGTCTTACTGAAGGTGTCCAGTGACATCATGATGTTCTGGTTCTGTTGGATCTGTCCTCAGCCTTTGACACAGTTGAACCAGATCCTGCTGAGAAGACTGAGGGATGAAGACTGTCTGGGTCTGTGTTACAATGGTTCTCATCATACCTTTCTGGGCAGTTTTAGTGTATCTGACAATCAAATGAGGTCTGAATTGGCAGATCTGATGTGTGGAGTCCCTCAAGGTTCTGTTCTGGGTCCTTTATTGTTTTTGCTGTAATTCCGATCCTTAAAACTCTTCACTGGCTTCCAGTTTCTTTTGGGATCATTTTAAAATTCTGGTTCTTACTTTCAGATCTATTCTTGGTCAGACCTTCCATCAGTGATCTGATCCAGACTTACACCCCAGCTCGGGCTCTGAGGTCTGTGGATCAGAATCTACTGATGGTTCCAGAACTTCCGGACCAGAGGAGAGAGACTGTTGCTCCTAAGCTTTGGAACCATCTCTGTGTTTGATGATCTACTGACTCCTTCAAGAAACATCTGTGTTTGATGATCTACTGACTCCTTCAAGAAACATCTGTGTTTGATGATCTACTGACTCCTTCAAGAAACATCTGTGTTTGATGATCTACTGACTCCTTCAAGAAACATCTGTGTTTGATGATCTACTGACTCCTTCAAGAAACATCTGTGTTTGATGATCTACTGACTCCTTCAAGAAACATCTGTGTTTGATGATCTACTGACTCCTTCAAGAAACATGTGTGTTTGATGATCTACTGACTCCTTCAAGAAACATCTGTGTTTGATGATCTACTGACTCCTTCAAGAAACATCTGTGTTTGATGATCTACTGACTCCTTCAAGAAACATCTGTGTTTGATGATCTACTGGCCAGTCATTTTAAAGTAGTAACTTAGTTACATGTCTTTTCGGAAGTACCTAAATGACTTGAACTATATGTAATTTCGTACAGCACTCTGCACAAAGTAGCGTCGTTACTGCGTTATTTAATAACATGTTACTCCCAACACTGGTCTTTGTCTGCCTTGGTCTAGAGTCTTCCAGAGGAGAGAAGAAGGAGAGCAAGTGTCCGACTCCAGGCTGTGATGGGACGGGTCATGTCACGGGTCTGTACCCGCATCATCGCAGCCTGTCCGGGTGCCCTCACAAAGACCGCGTTCCGCCAGAGAGTAGGTTCCTCGTTGCAGCTTCTGAGAACGTTTGAGGGGTCAGAGGGGTCTTGCATGTTCTCGCGGGTCCCTGCGCTCCTGTCCTGCAAGGTGACTGTTGTCATGTGACCAGCATGAGCTCCACATACTTCCTGCATGGAAGCTTTTGTTCCCTCTGGAGTCCCAGAGCCTCAAACATCTGGCGTTTGAGATCTATCTGTTGCCAGATAGATTAGATTGGATTAGATGGATGGATGGATGGATGGATGGATGGATGGATGGATGGATGGATGGATGGATGGATGGAACAAGAACAAAGTAACACAATCTAAGTCTAAAGATAAAGAACAAGATCAAAGATAAAGAACACAAAGGTTAACATAGAATCTTTTTTTCACTTCTATCCTCAAACTCTCAAATAAACATTGTAATAACAAGAGGAATGAATGAGTCCCTGAGTCTATGAGTGTTGCATCATGGGAGGAGCGTTGGTGCTCCATGTGTTCACTGATGACAGTGTTGCATCATGGGAGGAGCGTTGGTGCTCCATGTGTTCACTGATGACAGTGTTGCATCATGGGAGGAGCGTTGGTGCTCCATGTGTTCACTGATGACAGTGTTGCATCATGGGAGGAGCGTTGGTGCTCCATGTGTTCACTGATGACAGTGTTGCATCATGGGAGGAGCGTTGGTGCTCCATGTGTTCACTGATGACAGTGTTCAGTGGATGATGATCATGATGGACAGTAGTTTGTCCAGTGATGTCACCAGCGAGTCCATCCAACAATGTCAGTGTCGTTAGCAACTTCTGGACCAGACTCTGAAGTGTAGATGGTGAAGAGGAGAGGGGCCAGTACTGTCCCCTGAGGTGCTCCTGTACTGCACACCACAGTGTCAGACGTGATGTCCTTCAGCCTGACATATTGTGGTCCATCAGTGAGATAATCCGTAATCCAGGAGACCAGACCAGGGTCCACATGCATCTGTTTCAGTTTGTCCTGCAGCAGAGTGGACTGGATGGTGTTGAAGGCTCTAGAAAAGTCCAGGAATAGGATCCTCACTGAGAGGCTAACTTTATCTTGAGTGTGGCACTAGCATATGTGTGTGGCACTAGCATATGCGTGTGGCGCTAGCATATTCGTGTAGCGCTAGCATATGCGTGTGGCGCTAGCATATGCATGTGGCGCTAGCAAATGCGTGTGGCGCTAGCATATGCGTGTGGCGCTAGCATATGCATGTGGCGCTAGCATATGCGTGTGGCGCTAGAATATGTGTGTGGCGCTAGCATATGGGTTTGGCGCCAGCATATGCGTATGGCACTAGCATATGCTTGTGGCGCTAGCATATGCGTTTGGCGCCAGCATATGCGTGTGGCGCTAGCATATGCGTATGGCGCTAGCATATGCGTTTGGCGCTAGCATATGCGTTTGGAACTAGCATATGCGTGTGGTGCTAGCATATGCGTTTGGCGCTATTAATGCGTATGGCACAAGCATATGCTTGTGGCGCTAGCATATGCGTGTGGCGCTAGCATATGCGTTTGGCGCTAGCATATGTGTTTGGAACTAGTTTATGTGTGTGGCGCTAGCATATGTGTTTGGCGCTAGCATATGTGTTTGGCACTAGTTTATGTGTGTGGCGCTAGCATTTGTGTGGCGCTAGCTTGTGTGTGCGGCACTAGCATGTGTGCGTGAGTGCATGTCTAACTGCTCTTGTCTCCTGCTAACCCTCGCTGTCTTTCTCACCCTCTCCTGTCTGTCAAGTTCTTGCCATGTATGAGAATGTTTTAAAGTGCCCGACCCCCGGCTGCTCTGGACGCGGCCATGTCAATAGCAACAGGAACTCTCATCGCAGGTGAGTCTGAGTCTGTTAGCATGCTTGCTACTGATGCTAACAGCCGAGCAGCCACGTTATCAGGAGTTCAAAGACGCCGACGAGTGAGATTCCAGACGCACAGAGTGATATGTTGATACACCTGCGGACACGCCCACTCTCCATAACCCAATGAAAGGCTTTATTGGCTCAACCTGATGACAGGTGACTCCTCCCTCTCCTCCTCAGTCTGTCTGGTTGTCCCATCGCCGCCGCAGACAAGATGTCGAAGGTTCACGAGAAGGTGTCGCCGTCAGACGTCGGTTCCAAGGGCAGCCAGACGTCAGACCGAGTCCTCCGGTACTGAAGTGTATATGTTCCACCGTCAGAGTGTGACCAAGTTGGCAACAATCGTAGTATGTCTGAGCCATGTGCGCCCCCTGCAGGCCCATGTGTTTCGTCAAGCAGCTGGAGATCCCTCAGTACGGCTTCAAGAACCATGTTCCCACCACAACGCCGCGCTCCAACCTCGCCAAGGAGCTGGAGAAGTACTCCAAGACCAGCTACGACTACGGAGGCTACGAGGGGCAACACGGGGGCTACGGGAAGAAAGGACCCATGAGCAAGGCATACCACGGACGAGACTCCTCGCCGAAAGCCTACGAAGGTAATCTATCTCATTAGAATGTAGACAGTGAAACGTTGCACGCATGCCCTGGGAAGGGGGCCCTGAAGGGTCAGTGAAGGGTCAGTGACGAGTCAGTGAAGGGTCAGTGATGGGTCAGTGAAGGGTCTGTGACGGGTCTGTGACGGGTCAGTGAAGGGTCAGTGACGGGTCAGTGACGAGTCAGTGAAGGGTCTGTGACGAGTCAGTGAAGGGTCTGTGACGGGTCTGTGACGGGTCAGTGACGGGTCAGTGAAGGATCAGTGATGGGTCAGTGATGGGTCAGTGACGGGTCAGTTGAAATACTCATCAGCTGACCTACCTGCCTGGATCTCCACCGGAGTCTTTCCATCTAAACCCGGACATGGCCTTCAAGCCGGAGATATATCCACGAGGGTCCCGTCGGTTCTTCCTCCGCAACAATAAAGTTCTGCCCTCGTCGTCCACGCTCCTCCAGCCCGGCAGGCTCACATGCTCAACACCCCATCACTAACTGTCAAAGGTCATCTCATCCAGGAGCTCATAACGTGAGGTGAACATTAACCGAGACATGGCAACAACCAACGACTTCTCCACCATGAACGATTCCACTCCGGCGAGGTTTGTTTACATCTGGCGGCTCAGACCGGGGGTGAAATATGGCGGTAATTCAGCGAGGACTGGAGAGTCTCGCCGGTGTCTGGACCTCCTTGAAGACCATCTGAATCAACGCTCGCACACCTACTGTCATCGCCGCTGTTTCCCGCCCCCCAAAATCAAATAGTGCTTTTTTAAATGACTTTACCGCCTTCCTCACACACCTGTCATCGCTCTCACCTGACAATACTGGGTGATTTGGATGTCATCCTGGACAATACACTCTTAGAATCCCACATCACTTACATCACCCGGTCTGCTCACTTCCACCTGCGCACCATCAACCGCCTCCGTCCTTCCCTCACCATTCACGGTGCCATCATCTCCGGAACCCCCTCCATACATCACATTCAGCTCCACTGGCTCCACTGGACTTCACTGCCATTGTACCTAATCACTATTTTAATTAAGTTTTTATGTGCAATAAAGCAATAACAATATTGGGGGGGGGGGGGGCACTGTTTCCAAAGGCCTTTTGTGATTGTAATGTAGCTTCAAAGAGAAAACATCATCATCCTTCCGTGTTCTCCGTCTTTGATCTGAAGTCACTTTGTGATGCTCTAACTTTGATCGCCTCTGACTTGCTGAGCAAATGATGTGACGAGGGATAGACTGAGCTTTGCTGTCTTTCAGCCAAACGCTACTGTCAGACCCTGAGCCCGGCGAGCAGCAGCAGCAGCAGCTACGCTCCGAGCAGCACTAGCATGAGCGACGGTGGCGGAGGAGGCTGCAGCAGCGCCAGCAGCACCTGTAGCAAGAGCAGCTTCGATTACAGTCACGACATGGAGGCGGCACACATGGCCGCCACCGCCATCCTTAACCTGTCCACCAGGTGTCGCGAGCTTCCACGCACTTTCATCGGGAAACCGCAAGAGCTGCTGACTCAGGTACCGACCAAGACCCGTCCATCTCCCATGACCTATCTGACAGGTGGCTGGTTCAACAGCAGTGTCGGAGTCCTGGGGGAGATTTGGAGGACGCCGGCGCTGCAGACGGGTTGCTTCCTCCTGGTTGCCCAGATGGAAGTGAGAAGGTGTTGACGCCGCTACAGCCGATGTCACCGCAGCGTCAGGCGCTCCTGAGCAGCCGCAGCTACCAGATGAGCGACACGGACTGCTGGGAGTTACCAGTGGACTTCAAGATGAAACCCCTCCATGATGAGCACAAGGAGGTAACAGAGCTCCTGCTGGTCCTTCACAGAATATAGTTTCCTTGAATTTCTTTGGGACAAAGTTTAGTGAATCTACTATCAAGGCAATCTATTGTGTTCATGTATTGACATGCTAACATGCTCTTTTTTTGTTGACGCCCTCAAGCGTTGACGCCCTTACCTATAGATGCCCTAACCCAGGGCTCTCCAAACGGTCCTCAAAGGTGGTTTAGGTTTTTGTTCCAACCGATCAAGCTGTAACAAGCAACAAGACTGACAGTCAACTGAATACACTCTGAAGACTCTTAATTGGTGAAAAGGTTTCCTCTTGATTGGTTGGAGTAAAAACCCTTTGAGGACTTTGGCCACCCCTGCCCTAACTTGTTGACATGCTAATGCGTTTATAAGCTAACATGTCTGTATTTGTCATCACTCCACCAGGGTGGTGAGCTTAACCCTTTCGGGGATCTAGTGGAAGATGAGCAGTTCCCCCCTGAAGTAAGCATCTCCAGTCCCAAACAGCACAAATACTCACCCTGCAAGGAGAAGAAGGAGCTGCTTTCGTAAGACTTCAGCCCAAGAGGAGTAAAAGAAAGTGTCAATCAACGCTCACTTACTGGTCTGTCTGCAGATTTTCGAGCTGTCAAGTGACAGACAAAAACCATCGTGGGATCCTTTCACCGAACTCTCAGGAGCTCAGGTGAGAGCAATGGACGGCGCAGAGTCATGTGTACTGACCTCTCAT
Organism: Callionymus lyra; assembly: GCF_982586985.1. Classification (NCBI taxonomy): domain Eukaryota; kingdom Metazoa; phylum Chordata; class Actinopteri; order Syngnathiformes; family Callionymidae; genus Callionymus; species Callionymus lyra. Next base: position 689,577 of record NC_141830.1, read on the forward strand.
GGTTTTGCAGATGCCCGACCCCTGGCTGCGATGGTTCTGGGCACATCACTGGGAACTATGCTTCCCACAGGAGGTATTTCTTTCTCTCCTTTTAGTTTCACCTTCATGACAAATCACAACATATTGTGTTTCCTTCTCTTCTGTGTCAGTCTCTCTGGGTGTCCTAGAGCCAAGAAAAGCGGAATCAAAATTCTTCACAGTAAAGATGACAAAGACGAGCAGGAGCCTATCAAGTGAGACAAGTCCTTTGTTCGGATACGTAGGGTGGTGAATGAAGGTCTAGGTGGTGGAAGATTGAAAGGGTAGAAGAAGGGTCAGGTTGTTGATGAAGGGTCAAGTGTTGGATGAATGGTCAGATGATGGCAGAATGGTCAGGTGGTCAAAGAAGGTTCAGAAAGCTGATGTGGAAATGTTTGGTTGTTGCAGGTGTCCAGTGCCGGGATGTGATGGTCAGGGTCATGTGACAGGGAAGTACGCCTCACACCGCAGTGCCTCTGGCTGCCCGCTGGCAGCTAAGAGGCAGAAAGATAGCTACATCAATGGCTCGCAGTTTGTCTGGAAGTCCGGCAAGACCGATGGAATGACATGTCCAACACCGGGTTGTGACGGCTCTGGACACGTCAGTGGGAGTTTTCTGACTCACCGCAGGTGGGAGGAGCCTGACTCTGTGACCCCCCTGCAACAATCAGACTGTTAAACCCTGTGTTTGTGTATCTACAGTCTCTCCGGTTGTCCGCGGGCAACCACCTCCATGAAGAAGGCTCGCATTAGCGGTGTGGACATGCTGTCAATCAAGCAGAGGGCAAGCAAAGGTCATAGCTTGTGGCAGGTCGTCCAGAGGTTGTAGCTTGACGTTGTGGCTGTTTCTTTCTCAGGCATCGAAAACGATGAAGAAATCATGCAACTGGATGAGGAGATCAAAGACCTGAGCGAGTCCAACAGACAGGTGGAGTCCGACATGATCAAGCTAAGGACTCAGGTGAGAGTGCGGGGTCAAAGGCCAGTGGGGTCACATCAGCCCAGCTGCCCTCTGCTGAACAGTCCACTATCGATACCATCTCTGATAATAGAAAAGCACTTGTTTGAACGGGTCGTGTTTATCAACGAGTCAGTGATAAAATAACATGATAGCATTTAGGTTGTAGAAGGCGGGTCATGTCGTAGAAAGCGGGTCAGGTCATTGAAGGCGGGTCACGTCATAGAAGGCAGGTCAGGTCATTGAAGGCGTGTCAGGTCGTACAAGGCGGGTCAGGTCATTCAAGGCGGGTCACGTCGTAGAAGGCGGGTCAGGTTGTAGAAGGTGGGTTAGGTCATAGAAGGCGGGTCAGGTGATAGAAGGCGGGGTCAGGTCGTAGAAGGCGGGTCAGGTCATAGAAGGCGGGTAAGGTCGTAGAAGGCAGGTCAGGTTGTAGAAGGTGGGTCAGGTCGTAGAAGGCGGGTCAGGTCATAGAAGGCGGGTCCGGTGATAGAAGGCGGGGTCAGGTCGTAGAAGGCCGGTCAGGTCATAGAAGGCGGGTCAGGTCGTAGAAGGCAGGTCAGGTTGTAGAAGGCGGGTCAGGTTGTAGAAGGCGGGGTCAGGTCGTAGAAGGCGGGTCAGGTCATAGAAGGCGGGTCAGGTCGTAGAAGGCGGGTCAGGTCCTAGAAGGCAGGTCAGTTCGTAGAAGGTGGGTCAGGTCGTAGAAGGCGGGTCAGGTCGTAGAAGGCGGGTCAGGTCGTAGAAGGCGGGTCAGGTTGTAGAAGGCGGGTCAGGTTGTAGAAGGCGGGGTCAGGTCGTAGAAGGCGGGTCAGGTCATAGAAGGCGGGTCAGGTCGTAGAAGGCGGGTCAGGTCCTAGAAGGCAGGTCAGTTCGTAGAAGGTGGGTCAGGTCGTAGAAGGCGGGTCAGGTCGTAGAAGGCGGGTCAGGTCGTAGAAGGCGGGTCAGGTCATAGAAGGCAGGTCAGGTCATAGAAGGCGGGTCAGGTCATAGAAGGCGGGCAGGTCATAGAAGGCAGGTCAGGTCGTAGAAGGCGGGTCAGGTCGTAGAAGGCGGGTCAGGTCCTAGAAGGCAGGTCAGTTCGTAGAAGGTGGGTCAGGTCGTAGAAGGCGGGTCAGGTTGTAGAAGGCGGGGTCAGGTCATAGAAGGCGGGTCAGGTCATAGAAGGCGGGTCAGGTCGTAGAAGGCGGGGTCAGGTCATAGAAGGCGGGTCAGGTCATAGAAGGCGGGTCAGGTCATAGAAGGCGGGTCAGGTCATAGAAGGCAGGTCAGGTCATAGAAGGCGGGTCATGTCGTAGAAGGCGGGTCCGGTCATAGAATTGCCTGTTAACCACATCTGATTCCTGTCAGATCGTCACCATGGAGACGAGTCTGCGCTCAATGGAGGAGGAGAACAAAGTGATGGAGCAGCAGAACGACTCTTTACTTAACGAACTCGCCAACTTGAGTCAAACTCTTATCAACAGTCTAGCGAACATCCAACTGCCGCACATGGTGAGAGACGTTCATCTTTCACGACGCCTTAAAGTCTTTGTCAACTTATATTAGAAACTACAGCACCACCTACTGTCACAGTCATGTTATCACATTATATGTTAGCTTCTTACATGTTAGCTTCTTACAAGTTAGTTCTTACATGTTAGCTTCTTACATGTTAGCTTCTTACATGTTAGCTTCTTACATGTTAGCTTCTTACATGTTAGCTTCTTACGTGTTAGCTTCTTACATGTTAGCTTCTTACAAGTTAGTTCTTACATGTTAGCTTCTTACGTGTTAGCTTCTTACATGTTAGCTTCTTACGTGTTAGCTTCTTACATGTTAGCTTCTTACAAGTTAGCTTCTTACATGTTAGTTCTTACATGTTAGCTTCTTACGTGTTAGCTTCTTACATGTTAGCTTCTTACATGTTAGTTCTTACATGTTAGCTTCTTACGTGTTAGCTTCTTACATGTTAGCTTCTTACATGTTAGTTCTTACATGTTAGCTTCTTACGTGTTAGCTTCTTACATGTTACCTTCTTACATGTTAGCTTCTTACAAGTTAGTTCTTACATGTTAGCTTCTTACATGTTAGTTCTTACATGTTAGCTTCTTACATGTTAGCTTCTTACATGTTAGTTCTTACATGTTAGCTTCTTACGTGTTAGCTTTTTTCATGTCAGCTTTTTACAAGTTAGTTCTTATGTGTTAGCTTCTTACGTGTTAGCCTCTTACATGTTACCTTTTACATGTTAGCTTCTTACATGTTACCTTTTACATGTTAGCTTCTTACAAGTTAGTTCTTACATGTTAGCTTCTTACGTGTTAGCTTCTTATATGTTAGCTTCTTACATGTTAGCTTCTTAAAAGTTAGTTCTTACATGTTAGCTTTTTTCATGTTAGCTTTTTACAAGTTAGTTCTTATGTGTTAGCTTCTTACGTGTTAGCCTCTTACATGTTACCTTTTACATGTTAGCTTCTTACATGTTACCTTTTACATGTTAGCTTCTTACATGTTAGCTTCTTACAAGTTAGTTCTTACATGTTAGCTTCTTACGTGTTAGCTTCTTACATGTTAGCTTCTTACATGTCAGCTTCTTAAAAGTTAGTTCTTACATGTTAGCTTTTTTCATGTTAGCTTTTTACAAGTTAGTTCTTATGTGTTAGCTTCTTACGTGTTAGCCTCTTACATGTTAATTCTTACATGTTAGCTTCTTAAATGTTATCCTCTTACATGTTCGTTCTTACATGTTAGCGTCTTACATGGTAGCCCCTTACATGTTAGTTCTTACATGTTAGCTCCTGACATGTTAGCTTCTTTTGTGTAAGCTTCTTACATGTTAGCTTCTTACATGTTAGCCTCTTACATGTTAGCTTCTTACGTGTTAGCCTCTTACATGTTAGCTTCTTACAAGTTAGTTCTTATGTGTTAGCTTCTTACGTGTTAGCCGCTGATGTGCTAGCTTCTTACGTGTTAGCCTCTTACATGTTAATTCTTACATGTTAGCTTCTTAAATGTTAGCCTCTTACATGTTCGTTCTTACATGTTAGCTTCTTACATGGTAGCCTCTTACATGTTAGTTCTTACATGTTAGCTACTTACATGTTAGTTCTTACACGTTAGCTTCTTACGTGTTAGCCTCTTACATATTAATTCTTACATGTTAGTTTCTTAAATGTTAGCTTCTTACGTGTTAGCCTCTTACATGTTAATTCTTACATGTTAGCTTCTTACGTGTTAGCCTCTTACATATTAATTCTTACATGTTAGTTTCTTAAATGTTAGCTTCTTACATGGTAGCCTCTTACATGTTAGTTCTTACATGTTAGCTACTTACATGTTAGTTCTTACACGTTAGCTTCTTACGTGTTAGCCTCTTACATATTAATTCTTACATGTTAGTTTCTTAAATGTTAGCTTCTTACGTGTTAGCCTCTTACATGTTAATTCTTACATGTTAGCTTCTTACACGTTAGCCTCTTACATGTTAGCTTCTTACGTGTTAGCCTCTTACATGTTAATTCTTACATGTTAGCTTCTTACGTGTTAGCCTCTTACATGTTAATTCTTACATGTTAGCTTCGTACATGTTAGCCTCTTACATGTTAGCTTCTTACGTGTTAGCCTCTTACATGTTAATTCTTACATGTTAGCTTCGTACATGTTAGCCTCTTACATGTTAGCTTCTTACATGTTAGCCTCTTACATGTTAGCTTCTTACGTGTTAGCCTCTTACATGTTAGCTCCTGACATTTTAGCTTCTTTTGTGTAAGCTTCTTACATGTTAGCTTCTTACACGTTAGCCCCTTACATGTTAGCTTCTTACGTGTTAGCCTCTTACATGTTAGCTCCTGACATGTTAGCTTCTTTTGTGTAAGCTTCTTACATGATAGCCTTCCATTAGCAGGAGTTGCTAACATCCAGACAGGCTAACACACCTCTCTCTCCTAGTGGACACATCTCAAAGAAATGCAGATAAAACATGACTGCTGCTCCCTGGCGCCACCTAGAGTAAGAATGTTGCGACATGTTAACGTCCCAGTGATCCTCTCCTCCTGTAACTCCCCTCAGTGCAGCTCGTCCTCCTCTAGTCCCTGTTAGCTCCTGTGCTAATGCTAACACAACCCCCCCCCCCACTCTGGCGTGTTTACTGTTACTTTAGCTTCTACACATTAGCATGTTAGCCTGGTGGCGCCTCTGCTGTGTTGGATCAACAACTGTCATGGAGACTCAGTTTGTCAGCGTGAAGTTCCATCCATCACCAGCAGAGGTCGCGGCGCCGTCATGACATCTGGACCGCTCCACTGATTCTTGTCTTGGTTCTTGGTCCCAGGAGCCGATGAGCGAGCAGAACTTTGACTCGTACGTGAGCACGCTGACCGACATGTACACGCACCAGGACCAGCACCAGAACCCGGAGAACAGGGTCCTGCTGGAGAACATCAAGCAGGCGGTGCAGAGGATCCAGGTGTGAGGCGGGTCCGGAAACCGACCCGTTCAAGAACAATCACGGACCCGGTCGGTCGGTTTCATCGTCTTCATGTTTTGGGTTCTCGAAGAAGTTTTTGTACGTTTTCATATCCTCGTCATGTGAGCACGAGGCGTGGTTCTGGAGGAGGGGGAACGGGTCCGACAATCTGCCTCAGGACGTGGTTCCAGTCCGTGACTCGCTGGTTTATGCAAATGAGTAGGAAGGAGTCTTTTCTACGAGTTTTTGTACTTTGACTACAATCACGGACGAGAGGATCCTGACGGAGGACCAACAGGGTCGCGCGCCGCCGCCATCTCCATCCGTCGCCATGACGACGGGGACTGGCCCGTGGCGGAGGTCAGAGGTCGCCCGGGACGATGGTGCATGCACTTTACTTCAGTATTAGCAACACAACCTGTGAAATGACCGTGGAGGTCAGAGGTCACGACCATGAATGTCTTTAAACCTTTCCCTGTTCCGGAGACGAGGAGCGGGAGTCGAAGCACAATCCTGCCGCCTGGTGGCTGTTACGTGTAGATGTTGCTGATGTCTGTGACCTTTGACCCGCGGGGGGGTCGCCGCGGCAGCATGAGCTGGTGTTGATGTGAACTTCCTGTCGTTTGTACTTTTCTATGGTGTGACTTGTTCTCGAGTGAGGGCTGCGAAAGAAAAGAATCACGTTTAAAAGTGTCAAATAAAAGGTATTAAAAGATGATCATGACTCAAGAGTGTCGCTTTGTTTGTTGTCGGGAAAACCAGGGAGAAGCCCGGGTCGGACCCGAGGGCCACTGAGTGTCACCTGAGACTCATGATCTCGTAAGATCACCTGATGTTCTGTCTCCATGGTTACCGTTCGTTCTAGTCCTGGTCAGTTCTGTTCCCTCAGAGACGGAGCAGATCCACGAGGATCAGGCCTGATCCAGGTGTGAGTCACAGTCTCCTGACGTCAGTTCCTGCTTCGTTCTGAGCACTTTGTTCACTTTATTTTCATGACGGCGCCGTGAAGCTCTGAGCGCTTTGTTCACTTTATTTTCATGACTGTCGTGAAGCTCTGAGCACTTTGTTCACTTTATTTTCACGACGGCGCCGTGAAGCTCTGAGCGCTTTGTTCACTTTATTTTCATGACGGTGTCGTGGAGCTCTGAGCACTTTGTTCACTTTATTTTCATGACTGTCGTGAAGCTCTGAGCACTTTGTTCACTTTATTTTCATGACGGTGTCGAGAAGCTCTGAGCACTTTGTTCACTTTATTTTCACGACGGTGTCGTGAAGCTCTGAGAACTTTGTTCACTTTATTTTCATGACGGTGTCGTAAAGCTCTGAGCACTTTGTTCACTTTATTTTCACGACGGTGTCGTGAAGCTCTGAGCACTTTGTTCACTTTATTTTCATGACTGTGCCGTGAAGCTCTGAGCACTTTGTTCACTTTATTTTCATGACTGTCGTGAAGCTCTGAGCACTTTGTTCACTTTATTTTCACGACGGTGTCGTGAAGCTCTGAGCACTTTGTTCACTTTATTTTCATGACGGTGTCGTGAAGCTCTGAGCACTTTGTTCACTTTATTTTCATTACTGTCGTGAAGCTCTGAGCACTTTGTTCACTTTATTTTCATGACGGTGTCGTGAAGCTCTGAGAACTTTGTTCACTTTATTTTCATGACTGTCGTGAAGCTCTGAGCACTTTGTTCACTTTATTTTCATGACTGTCGTGAAGCTCTGAGCACTTTGTTCACTTTATTTTCATGACTGTCAAGAAGCTCTGAGAACTTTGTTCACTTTATTTTTCTGTCCAAGTGTTTTTATTCGAATCATTTTATTGTGTTTATCAAACTCATTTCTATAGTTGTTAACATGTTATATTTGTAACTTGTTGTGTTTGTTTAACTTGTTTTTTTAAAGAAGTTTAGAATAACGTTGTCGCGAGCTGTGACTCCACCTCCTCGCCAGCAGGGGTCAGGCTTCCGTTCTCGCTAAATCTGCACTTCCGGGTCAACCGCGTTGTTCTTCCGGTGCGAGAAGCTGCAGCGAAGGAGCGACCGATACACTTGGAGTCGCTTTTTCGAATCTTTCCCGTCCGAAGGAACCGGTTCGAGCACGATAAGTGACGTCATCATGGTGAAGTGTGTCGTCACCGGGTGTTCGAACCGCCAGCAGACCGGAACCAGAACCACGTTCAGCAAAACACCCAAGAGGTTCTTCAAGTTCCCGGAAGACCCTGCGAGAGTGAAGGTGAGTCGAGCTGGAAGAAGATCTTTGGACCGATACTACACCGGTACTGCACCGATGCTGCACCGATACTACACCGATACTGCACAGATACTGCACCGATACTGCACAGATACTGCACCGGTACTGCACAGATACTGCAGCGATGCTGCACCGATACTGCACCGTTACTGCACCGATACTACACCGGTACTGCACCGATACTGCACCGTTACTGCACCGATACTACACCGGTACTGCACCGATACTACACCGGTACTGCACCGATACTACACCGGTACTGCACCGATACTGCACCGTTACTGCACCGATACTACACCGGTACTGCACCGATACTACACCGGTACTGCACCGATACTACACCGGTACTGCACCGATACTGCACCGTTACTGCACCGATACTACACCGGTACTGCACCGTTACTGCACCGATACTGCACCGGTACTGCACCGTTACTGCACCGTTACTGCACCGTTACTGCACCGATACTACACCGTTACTGCACCGATACTACACCGGTACTGCACCGTTACTACACCGTTACTGCACCGTTACTGCACCGATACTACACCGTTACTGCACCGATACTGCACCGTTACTGCACCGATACTGCACCGGTACTGCACCGTTACTACACCGTTACTGCACCGATACTACACCGGTACTGCACCGTTACTACACCGTTACTGCACCGTTACTGCACCGATACTGCACCGTTACTGCACCGATACTGCACCGTTACTGCACCGATACTACACCGGTACTGCACCGTTACTGCACCGTTACTGCACCGTTACTGCACCGATACTACACCGGTACTGCACCGTTACTACACCGTTACTGCACCGATACTGCACCGTTACTGCACCGATACTACACCGGTACTGCACCGTTACTGCACCGCTACTGCACCGTTACTGCACCGTTACTGCACCGGTACTGCACCGGTACTGCACCGTTACTGCACCGCTACTGCACCGCTACTGCACCGCTACTGCACCGTTACTGCACCGTTACTGCACCGGTACTGCACCGTTACTGCACCGGTACTGCACCGTTACTGCACCGGTACTGCACCGGTACTGCACCGTTACTGCACCGCTACTGCACCGTTACTGCACCGTTACTACACCGGTACTGCACCGTTACTGCACCGGTACTGCACCGTTACTGCACCGTTACTGCACCGTTACTGCACCGATACTACACCGGTACTGCACCGTTACTGCACCGTTACTGCACCGGTACTGCACCGTTACTGCACCGTTACTGCACCGATACTACACCGATACTGCACCGTTACTACACCGTTACTGCACCGTTACTGCACCGATACTACACCGGTACTGCACCGTTACTGCACCGTTACTGCACCGATACTACACCGGTACTGCACCGTTACTGCACCGGTACTGCACCGTTACTGCACCGTTACTGCACCGATACTGCACCGTTACTGCACCGATACTACACCGATACTGCACCGTTACTACACCGTTACTACACCGGTACTGCACCGATACTGCACCGATACTACACCGGTACTGCACCGTTACTGCACCGTTACTGCACCGATACTACACCGGTACTGCACCGGTACTGCACCGTTACTGCACCGTTACTGCACCGATACTACACCGATACTACACCGTTACTGCACCGTTACTGCACCGGTACTGCACCGTTACTGCACCGTTACTGCACCGATACTACACCGATACTACACCGTTACTGCACCGTTACTGCACCGATACCGTTACTGAACACCTGCTGGATCACGAACACACACCTAGAGGGCGCTAGATCTGTTTGTTTTTCTTTATTTGATCATTTTTAACTTGAATCAACAGGAACTTTGATCGTTTGATGCGTAGATTTACGTTCAGGCTCGTGATGAACAATATTATTAATATATTATTAATATTATTATATAGATATATATGATATCATTGATGTTTTTATTTTTCTTCAAGCTTCAGGTGAAGGTTTGTGATTGTGATTGTGATTGTGTTTGTGATTGTGTTTGTGATTGTGCTGAACGGCTCTGACCAGCAACATTCAACCAGTTCAAACTAAGCCCTGATTGGTCGATACAGGTTGAAAACGCCGCTCGTCCTGTTGTTGTTTCTTTGCAAGCGTGTCATGTGACTCGTCTTGAAGTGACCGGTTCCGCTCGACCCGTCACCACCGGCTGGTTTTGGGCCGGACGGGAGTTTGTCACGAGACAACCGGGATGTTCCCCGCGACCTCCGCTTGGAGTAGAGGTCAAAGGTGAACACGCACGAAGGCGCCAGTCGTCCGTGACGGGCCTGTCATGTCTCTGTGGGTCCAGGTGTGGCTGGCGGCGCTGAGGGAGACGGAGCGGCCGGACCGAGACCAGCAGCAGCTCATCTGCGAGGACCACTTCCTGCCTGACGACCTCTCCGCCAGCGGGGTCAACGATGACGCCATCCCGCTCATGCCAGCGGACCTGGACGGCGCGCTCGGTCTCTCCGGGTCGTGGGCGGGGGACTCCTCCGACGGCGAGGACCAGTGGGACACGGGGGGCGGAGACGAAGAGGACGACCCGGCAGAACCTCCGATCTCAACGGAGCCTCCAGAACCGGAACCTCAGTCAGCAGAGCAGGTCAGTGAACTTCCTGGTCTCTCCTCGAGTGGCCTGTTGCAGCTCAAGTCTTCTTCCAGGGTTCTGCCGGGACGCCGCAGGGTTGGCGTGCAGCCGAGGAGAACAGGTGAAGCGCCGCACAGGTGTGTCTGACGTCAGCGACCTGACCCTGTTCGTGTCATCAGCGCTCACCAGGAGACGGAGCGGCGGCGGGATGAGGGCGGGGGTCCGGCGGAGGTCTCGCCTGCAGGTGGCGATCTAGGACCTCTGGCCCTCCGAGTCCTGGAGCTGCTCCTGTCCTCGCCGGACCGCTCGCTGGACCTCGGGCAGGCGGCGCTGGACCTCCAGGCGGGCCGGCGGCAGGTCTGTGACGTCATCAACATCCTGGAAGCCGTCAGGCTGGTGGACCGGACCAAACACAAGGTCCGCTGGATGTGAGTGGGTCATATCCAAGCCGGCGCTGGGCGGTCCAGACCTCTGACTGTCCCGGGTCTGTCGATCCAGAAGCTCCTGCCCCGTGTCCGGCTTCCTGTGGAGGGACGTGCAGGAGATGAAGGCTCAGCTGCAGGAGCTGAAGGCGGTGGAGGAGACTCTGGACGGACTCATCAAGACCTGCTCCTGGCAACTCTTCCAGATGACCGACGACCCGGGTCACGCCTCATATCCTTCCTGTTCTGCCACAGCAGCTCCCGTCGCTTTCGCTAGATCTCCTTGACCTCCTGAACCCTGGCTTACGTGACCCGCGCTGACCTGGGTCGCCTCGGCGCCTTCCAGGACCAGACGCTGATCGTGGTCAAAGCTCCTGAGGAGACCAAGCTGGAGGTGCCGACGCCCACAGAGGTGTGTGTGTGTGTGCGTGAGTGTGTGCGTGTGTATTCATATTTGTGTTTCTAGGACAACATCAAGATCCACCTGAAGGGGGTCCGTGGGCCAATCTTGGTTCTGACATGTGACGACATGGACGAAAACTTTACAAGTCTGGAGGAGAGTCGAGTGAAGACGAGTTCTCTGAACGCAGGTGTGTACATGTGTGTACATGTGTGTACATGTGTGTACAGTACACACGTTTGACTGTTGTTTCTTCTGCACAGGCAACATTCAACCACCAGGTGGAGCTGCCATTCTTCCCAGATCTTAGCTTTCCTTCGAGGCGAAGATCCATTTTTTCCAGGATCATGTTTTATTGGTTGTGATCTTCAGAGTCGACGGTTCAGGGTCCAGAACCGAACCTGCAGGACCGATGTTGTCCGGGGACTTTGGACCGGACCAGAACTTCTTGTTCAGAACTCTCGTTGCGCGGCAGGTTTCAGAGGCTGGACCTCTGGGAGGTGCTGATCCTCATCTGCTGTGAGAATAAAGACGCAGACGTCCACGTGTGAATCCTTTATTCTCTGAATCATTCTTGTGCTTTAGTTCCTTAAGACACGTCACAGCTCGTACACAACTGCGCCCCCTGCTGGTGGAGGCTGAGTGTTGCATCACGACAGCCGGAATGTGCAAGCGAGGCGACGTCAACGGTTTGTAACCTCGTTCCAGTTTTACAGAAACACAAATGTTTAGGGTGCGTCACACACACACACACACACACACACGAGCTCGTTACCACGGCAACAGGAACGCACTCGTCTCCCTCTTCGAGCTCGTTTTTACTTCTTGTGCAAAACAAACTCATGACTCGATTGTTTCCCGCTGGACCGACGACATCACGAGGAGAAAAGTGCTGATAAATGTTGCCTCGAGCTCTCGCTGACATAGAAAAGGCGTCCATGACATAAAAAACATTTTTATGAAATAAATAACATTTCAAAATTATAAAAATACGTTTTAGTGCAATTGTACATAGAGGAACTGTCCACCAGGGGGCGGAGGACGCCTCCAGTCGTACTCTGTCCCAGAGAAACGTTCCTGAGCGACTGGAGCGGATCCTACCCCGGACCTGGGTCAAGCGAGTCGGTAAAGTGCTCTGGGGGGGCGGGTTCGGAGTCCACGTGTCTCCCAGGATCTTCTGAGTCGATGCAGAGTGAGGCGATGGCCCAGGTGCAGGTGCGGATGTTTTCCTCTTTCTCCTGCAGGAGGCGCTCTCTCTGCCCGCCGGCCGGCTCCTCTACCGGGGTCGTACCTGACTTCTGCTGGCTCAGCGGGACGTCGGAAGTCGGGGCGGAGTGAACCATCTGGATTCCCCCGATGGGAATCATCGGGAACGGTGACCTCACCTAGCACAGCAACAGAGGCTCAGTCATGTGACAGGAAGTGACTCCAGTGAGGAGGCGGAGTACCTGGAGCTGTGAGTGCAGAGGGAGGTGACTGAAGAGGACGGGATGAGGAGGAGACTGGTCGCCTGACGACGTCCTCGGACGACCCTGCAGACAAACCACCAGATGAGTCCCGTGTCAAGAGTGACCCGATGGCTCGCGTGACTCACCCGGTCTGGCTCAAAGCCTGATCTGTGGTGCCATGGACTGGCCGACCTCAGACCCCGCACCCCACTCTGCTGACTGACCACACAAGAGCACAGTTGCTTTGATCAATGATACTGAAGAGGCTAACGAGGCTAATCAAGATAGCAAGACTAAAGAGACGAACTCAGATACACAGGCAACATGCTGGCTCAAAGTAGAACCTCTCACCTCTGCTGGTGGAGACCTCTGCGCGGAGACAGAGGCCGCATCAATCCCTTGTGGCGCCCCCTAGGGGAGAGATCCCGTCGATAGTCCCGGGCTGTTGACGAGGGGGACGGCAGTAAAAGCTGACTCCTTCTCTGCAAGGCGTCTTGTCTCTTGGGGGAGACGTGACGTAGAGGGGAGAGGTTGCGTCGTGGTGAGATGTGACCCTGGAGCGACGAGGGGTCACGATGTGGGGAGAGGTACTGGCTTGATGAGGGCGAGGAGACGGGAGAAACTGGGGAGCTGCAGCCAGAGTTGTCGAGGCCGGGAGAGGAGGGTCGGTAGGAGAAGTCGCGTGATGAGAGTTGCAGGTCTTCATCCATGGAGGCGGGTGGGAGGGGTGTCGTCACCTGCTGACCTTGACTGAAGTCCTGGCACGCCAGGTCAGAGGGCAGAGCTTGCAGCGTGATCTCAATGCTGGGAATGGTGGTAAAGTAGCCTAAATGGGATGGTTGTTCTGGTCTGGGCAGGAAGTTGTGGTGACACGAGGCAATGGTCGAGGTCAAGAGAGGTGTTGGGAAGACGAGGGGCTTCGGGCTGCTGGAGCGCGAGAGAGTCTGAGGCGTCAAGTCGCCGTCGTAGTCCTCGTCCTCCTCATCTTCGTCGTCCACCTCGTCGTCCTCGCCGCCTTCAGACTCGTCTACGTCCGAGAATTGATGTTCAGCACCCGCAACCCGCAGGAGCCTCTCTGACCTCTGACCCTCCGTTCCGTCTGGAGCAGAACCAGTTAATGGACCAGTGATGTCACGCGGCGCCACACGCTTCGCTTACCTGCGTCTTCCGGCTCCTCCAGAGACGACATGGAGACCCCCAACTCCAGACACTTCTTTAGGTGCGCCTTTGACTTCATGTGCTTGGTCAAGTTCCCTGAAGACAAGATCGAACAAGTGTGTGAGGGCAGCGAGGAACCCGTCGTCGTAGTATTAAAACAGAACGATCATGTACTGGGTCAGAACTCACCTTTTGTCTTAAATGCAAAGTTACAGAACCTACATACGAAGGGTCTGACGTCCGTGTGCGTGCGTATGTGTTTCTTCAGCATGCTAGGTTTCTTGCAGCGGATGCCGCACTCCTCACAGATGTACTTCCCTCGGCCACGGCCGCGAACATAGACGTATTCCTCATTGGATTTGAACCTGCGGATCAGAGCAGCATGTCTGGTCGTCCTGGTGCCGAGACAATGGCGATAGATTTCTGGACATACCCCCCTTCGAAGATCTTGATCCGTGCTGGTTCTGGGGCAGCTGGTCTAAGCGGACCCTCCTCAGGTTGGTCATCCTTTGATCGACTCCACGAGGTCCCGACCTTCCTTCCGACACCACTGACCAGCGTGGACTCTGTTTTCAGCTGTCAGAACAAGGTCATGAACAGATCATCAACATTCCAAGTCGGCTTTCATTCATTAAACGGACAAATTCTTGGCACCTGATCCAGGCGTGGCCTCCAGTTGGCTGATGACACCAGCTTCCTGCAGCCAAGGGGCGACAGTCTGGCCATGGAGTACAGCAGCTCGCTGTTGCTTTGTTTAGACCTGAGCTGGGCCAGAGCTGTTCTGGTGCTGAGGTTGAGGGGGTTTGGGTCATACGCACTGACACTCCAGGATCTGTAGACGGAGCCGCGTGGACCCACCTCACAACTGCTGGGTTTGGTGTAGTTCAGAAAACACCAGCTGACCCTGCTAGAGGTCCGCAGGCTGGGGGACATTTGCTGGACATCAGCCACATCTGTGAGGGAGCCCATCTTGCACAAAGCTCCAGAATCTGAATTTTGGACTAACATTTGAGTCATCAAAATGGCTGGACTCTTGTCAGAGGACTTATCACCATCTAATGACCTGGAGTTTGGTTCTAATGCATCACCATCCAGTTGCTCACGTAAGTCGCAGCTACAGGACCGGGATGAGCGATTGGTGACGATTTGTAGAGGAGGGGTGAAGCTCTGAGCCTGGGTCAGGACCGGAGCATGCGGTGCCGCATGGACGGGAACCAGTATGTTTGCTGGAGGTGAGGACGACATCCTCTCTGGTTCTGGTAGAACTCGGGCCTTCTGCTCGACTCCACCGCTCAGTTCAACGGCACTCATCTCCTTCAGGATCTGTCCATACATCCTTTCCTCCCGAACCCGCTTCTGTTGGCGGGTCTGGAAGAGCAGCTCCATAGAGTTGGTAGGGGAAAGAAGCCGCTTGCTGGTTCCTACACAGGAACCTGAAGTGATGGAAACAGTGGTGGACGTCAGCGGGATCCCGATATTCACCAACTGGGACAGATTTAAACTAGATATAGTTGATTCCCCTGGTGGTGTTTTGCTCCAACAGTCTTTAGGCGTTGCCAGTTCTGCCTGGACCAACAGTTGACTTACACTAGTGTACATGGCTCTGCCCAAAAGTGGCACATTGGTCTGGATCCGTACAGGAACTAACGTGCCCAGACGACACCGATCGTAGTGAGCTGGGACTGGCAGGTCAAGTGCAGAAGGGGAACCACACAGAGTAATGTCCACTCCATCAAGGATCTGCTTTCTGGGTCCAGGTATCCTGCACTGGACTTCTTTGGGCTTTGGAGAGTGACCTGACCCCAAACACCAGAAGCCCTCTGTCTGATTAATGGAGATGCTGCTGGGATGAAACTGGAGAGGTTCCTGGTGTAGCAGGCCCAGATGTTCTCTGGGAGAAAGAAGCTGGTTCTGAAGCAACCTGGAACAAAATCATTTTCAGGAATATCAAGAGATGAGCGATGAACATCTGACTCACTTAGGGTGTAGAGGGTCGCCTGAGAAACTATCCTCACTGATGCTCTGCTGAAGAAACTGGTATGATGGTAGTTCTCCAGAACCTGGAAGGGAAGATGACCCTTCAGTGCAGGTCCACTGACACAAATAAGCAGTTCTCTACAGACATAAAATAAAGATGGACCGTCAGCTGCAGCCGACAAGGCGAAAATGCTTTCCTTGGCAGTTTTTTATCAGATTTTGTGATGCTATTTAAGGACCCCCTGATCTTGGGGCCCAAAATAATGTTCTGCCCATTGACACCATATACCCTAAACTTATCTAACCCACACTGAGCCAGAAACTTTTGTATTAGGACTTACCACTGCCTCCTCTCCTGGATCGGTCGCAGGGGTGTTGAAGTCCTGAAACACCAGTCCGACTGGGATCTATTCTCTCCTGTTTAATGCAGGGTTCTGGTTCGATGGCGCCAGCTTCCGGGTAAACGCTGAGTGACGCCTGACAGAAGGACAAGAGAATGCTGTCTTTAAACCTTCAACTGGACGACAGTGTCTCTCTGTACCTGTCTGACGAGGAGACCACGGCGCCGCTCCTTCTTGTCTGAGGCGCTAGTGTGGGTCTCTCCCTGCCTCAATGTGCTCAAGCTCCCGTAATCAAAGGATTTACTTCGCATTTCCAGCAGTTCCACTGGGAGAGCACAGGGAGCTTGCTCGGATGATGATCTCTGCATCTCCCTTTGACGGTGGTGGCTGGAATGGCTGCTGCCAGGCACTGTTAGGAACTCGGACTGCTTCACTCCACTGCCTGAGGCCGGTAGGTCATCCTGGTCCAGTGTAGAGATGGACCAAGTCAAGTTACAACTCTTAACCACTCACACATTAGCACACTACACATCAAAGAGCTACCTGTTTTGTTGGAGAAACGGGCTTCAGACTTTCCTCTTTGTCAAATGACATGGATAAGGAAGAAGAGTGTGAAAGGTTGCTCTCCTGACTCGGGCTACGAGACAGGCTGGTAGAGGTGGACTCGAAGCTGGAATCGCCAGATGAGTGCCCCATGTCTGCCAAACGAAGACGCTTCTTCTTCGGGGGAAGTTTTTCTGAAGGCATCTGCGCCAATGTGTCGCTCCTCTGAGGGAGCTGGAATTCTTCTGTGTGCTTCTGCTTCTCCTCCTTGAAAGTTTGCAAATCTAAGTTTTTCTCAGGCTTGTCTGGCTCTTCAGTTACCCTGATCTCAGGAACTTGAATGTTGGGTTGTCGGACCAGTTTGTGAGTGAGGTGGTACAGTTTTCCAGTGGCCGCCTTAGTCAATGAAAGGAAGACCTGATCATTGTCTCCGTGCTCCTCCATGCTGTCCTTCCTCAGCAACGCTGACTCAGGACTGAGAGCGTCTTCAAACATGTCATTGTCCGATTGCTCGGATTGCTGACTGGACAGCCCAGAGGGCAGGTGAGGGGGCTGGTCAAAGGAATCTGAATTCTCAAAAGAACCGGGATGACTGAGCGTGTTAGTGTGTTGAATGACCGATATGACATTTCCGGCAGCCTTTCGCCCATCGAGGTCTGTGACGAGTGCAATGTCTTCCGAGCATATGCTGGCACAAGTTTCAAAACTGTCAGACTGGCTGTGAGCACTCTGCAGGGAGCCTGTTGCTCTGAACCCATCGAAGACTTTATAGTCTAAATCTGAATTTGTTTCCACTGACGCACGGCGGCTGCTATCACCATGACTGGGGCTGTCTTCTTCATCCCCGACACTCTTCTCTATTCTCCTTTTTCTTGTGGAAATTTCTGACGTGCCAACATTCGTACCATGAGGGCAGTAATTAACAGGGTCTTGGACACTCGAGCTGGAGTCGACAGCTTTCAGAACGTCTGCAGAAAGTTCTATTGCTGCCTGACGCTGGAGTCTGCGAAGGCCAGAACGGTAAAACACGTCATCGGAGGAGACCATCTGATCAAACGACTGACTGCCACGTATCCCAGGAGGAACTATGAGCAAAGGAGGGGATGAAGTCGGCATAGAGTTACTCCGGATCAATGCTGATTCCACCGGGGGTTCCAGAAGTCCAGGACTGCTCTGAATGTGGATGCTAGGACGGTCTCCAGACAGCTCTACCTCCCCACTAAATCCGATCTGACCCATGTCTCTAAACGCACCAGGCGGCTTCAAACTTGCAATGCTTAGATTGTTTGAGGTCAGGTTTGGGGTCACAGGGAGCCTGGATCGAGCATTTGGCCGGTAGTACCAGTTCCGGCCAAACATGATTTCTTCATATGTCTTAATGTTGGTGTTGGCTGGACTGACCTGTTGCTCTGAACTTTCAGAGCGAGAGAAGTACCCGGAGTCCATGCTGCCCTTGTTGTAAGGACTCAGGAAGTCACCATCCAGGCTCTTTTTGTTGTTTAGTCTCAACGCTGACCGGTGCTTAAGGTTGGGAGGGTCATCCAGGGAGTGACCCCTTCTGCCACCCTGAATTGATAACTTATGGTGTGACTCCTTCAGGTCCAGGAACGTTGGACCCTCGACATTTGTCCCCTCAGGCTTCGGTACAATGAGAATTGGAACCTTCATTACAGGCAACTCTTCTGCTGAGTCGGCATATGCTGGTTCAACTCCACCTGGAGACCAAATGGGACAAGAGAAACTAGAATTAAGTTGGTGGTCTATGAACAAAAGAGAGACCTACCTGAGGGCGGATCTGTGTCAAAGGAGATCTGGGGGACAGGACATCCCTTGTCTCGCATGGTGGATCCCCACAGAACCTCCTCATCTGTGTCGGTGCTCTGGTCTCCATCAGAGTGGACTGTAGCTTTGCCAAATGTCGAGACCTGGTCCAAGTTTCCACTGCGGGCAGCAGCCAGGTCAGCAAACGGCACAAGTCCTGCCTTGATCGCGTGGGCGTGGGACTTACGGTGCTTGTAGAGGTTGCTCTTGGTCTTAAAAGAAAAGCCACAAGGGTCGCAGGGGTACGGTCGCTCGCCCGTGTGTGAGCGGATATGTTTCTTTAGGACGCTGGGTTTGGCACATGCTCGACCACAATAGTGACATATGTACTTTCCTGGTTTCTTCTGTTTCACAGCATTCTGCCTGAGGGCGTCCGGCGCCTCCATGTCTGAGAGGCTATGAAGAAGTTGAAGGTGCGGATCACTCAGGAGCTGCGACAACCCTGAGCTCTCCGACATGAAGGTGGACGAGTCACAGGAGCAAGCTGAAGTCCGTCCACAGCAGGCCAACGCCTGCCACCAGAGCTGCCATTTTGTAAATCAGCCAATCACAGAGAAGTCTGGAAGAGAAAGGAAACGATGGCTGAGAGTGATGCTTGAGAAGTCACACACCAGACATCACCAGAACCCTGAACCAGCTACTGTGTCAGACCTGGCCCACAGCGCCCCCTACTGCTACAAGAACAGGATCCACTCTTCTGACTGCAGCTGCAAACAACAAGTAGTTCTGGCTGAAAAGGAGATGCTCCTTCTACTTCTTTCAGTTTCCTGTTCTCTTACTCCTCACTTCCTGTCTCAGTCACCTCCTCTTCTCTCAGCTGATCCTCTTCTCACCTCCTCCGTCAGTGAGTCACACACCCACTCCTCTACTCAAACACCAAAAGGTTATAAATACCCACAAGGAAGTGACATCACTTCCCTAAACACCCCTCCCCCACACACTCGCTCTGGCCTTCATCTGGGTGAAAAAACAAACAAACAAAAAACTGCTGTTACTGTGTTTATCAGGACGACTGCTCACACCGACATACATACACACACACACACATATATATACACGTACACACACAAACGCACATACACTGTAGACACACACAAGATAATATGCATACATAGATGCACATAAACATTAATATATTATAAATAATATATAATCTGTTGATTTACTTAAACATAATGAAGCTTCTCTGCATCTGTTATCGTCTCCTTTTATGACATCATTGTTCCTTTAAACACGTCTGTCTTTGTAAACATGTATTTCTTTGTAAACACGCATGTGTTTGTAAACACGCATGTCTTTGTAAACACGTCTGTCTTTGTAAACATGCATGTGTTTGTAAACACGCATGTGTTTGTAAACATGCATGTCTTTGTAAACATGTATGTCTTTATAAACATGTATGTCTTTGTAAACATGTATGTGTTTGTAAACATGTCTTTCTTTGTAAACACGTCTGTCTTTGTAAACATGCATGTGTTTGTAAACACGCATGTGTTTGTAAACACGCATGTCTTTTTAACATGCATGTGTTTGTAAACACGCATGTGTTTGTAAACACGTCTGTCTTTGTAAACACGCATGTCTTTGTAAACACGCATGTGTTTGTAAACACGCATGTCTTTGTAAACATGCATGTGTTTGTAAACACGCATGTCTTTGTAAACATGCATGTGTTTGTAAACACGTCTGTCTTTGTAAACACGTATGTCTTTGTAAACACGCATATGTTTGTAAACACGTATGTCTTTGTAAACACGTTTGTCTTTGTAAACACGCATATGTTTGTAAACACGTATGTCTTTGTAAACACGTCTGTCTTTGTAAACACGCATATGTTTGTAAACATGAATGTCTTTGTAAACACGTATGTCTTTGTAAACACGTATGTCTTTGTAAACACGTCTGTCTTTGTAAACACGCATATGTTTGTAAACATGAATGTCTTTGTAAACACGTCTGTCTTTGTAAACACGTATGTCTTTGTAAACACGCATATGTTTGTAAACACGTATGTCTTTGTAAACACGTTTGTCTTTGTAAACACGCATATGTTTGTAAACACGTATGTCTTTGTAAACACGTCTGTCTTTATAAACACGCATATGTTTGTAAACATGTATGTCTTTGTAAACATGCATATGTTTGTAAACACGTATGTCTTTGTAAACACGTCTGTCTTTGTAAACACGCATATGTTTGTAAACACGCATATGTTTGTAAACACGCATGTGTTTGTAAACATGTATGTCTTTGTAAACACGTATGTCTTTGTAAACACGCATATGTTCGTAAACACGCATATGTTTGTAAACACGCATGTGTTTGTAAACATGTATGTCTTTGTAAACACGTCTGTCTTTGTAAACACGCATATGTTCGTAAACACGCATATGTTTGTAAACACGCATGTGTTTGTAAACATGTATGTCTTTGTAAACACGTATGTCTTTGTAAACACGTATGTCTTTGTAAACACGCATATGTTTGTAAACACGCATGTGTTTGTAAACACGCATGTGTTTGTAAACACGCATGTGTTCGTAAACACGCATGTGTTTGTAAACACGCATGTGTTTGTAAACATGAATGTCTTTGTAAACACGTATGTCTTTGTAAACACGTATGTCTTTGTAAACATGCATGTGTTTGTAAACATGTATGTCTTTGTAAACACGTATGTCTTTGTAAACAAGCTGTCTTTGTGAACACGTATGTCCTTTTAAACACGTATGTCCTTTTAAACACGCATGTGTTTGTAAACATGAATGTCTTTGTAAACATGAATGTCTTTGTAAACACGTCTGTCTTTGTGAACACGTATGTCTTTGTAAACACGTCTGTCTTTGTAAACACGTCTGTCTTTGTAAACACGTCTGTCTTTGTAAACACGTATGTCTTTGTAAACACGTATGTCTTTGTAAACACGTCTGTCTTTGTAAACACGTCTGTCTTTGTAAACATGTATGTCTTTATAAACACGTATGTCTTTGTAAACACGTATGTCTTTGTAAACACGTATGTCTTTGTAAACATGTATGTCTTTATAAACACGTATGTCTTTGTAAACACGTATGTCTTTGTAAACACGTATGTCTTTGTAAACACGTATGTCTTTGTAAACACGTCTGTCTTTGTAAACACGTCTGTCTTTGTAAACACGTCTGACTTTGTAAACACGTCTGTCTTTGTAAACATGCATGTGTTTGTAAACACGTATGTCTTTGTAAACACGTCTGTCTTTGTAAACATGCAT